>NW_026600297.1:414629-489309 GCF_029448725.1 Salvelinus fontinalis | reverse complement strand
GTACAGTAGATTATATAACTGTACAACAGATGATATAGCTGTACAACAGATGATATAGCTGTACAACAGATGATATAGCTGTACAACAGATAATATAGCTGTACAGTAGATGATATAGTTGTACAACAGATGATATATCTGTACAACAGATGATATAGCTGTACAACAGATGATATAGCTGTACAACAGATGATATAGTTGTACAACAGATGATATAGCTGTACAACAGATGATATAGCTGTACAACAGAAGATATAGCTGTACAACAGAAGATATAGCTGTACAACATATGATATAGCTGTACAACAGATGATATAGTTGTACAACAGATGACATAGCTGTACAGCAGATGATATAGCTGTACAACAGATGATATAGCTGTACAACAGATGATATAGCTGTACAACAGATGATATAGCTGTACAGCAGATGATATAGCTGTACAACAGATGATATAGCTGTACAACATATGATATAGCTGTACAACAGATGATATAGCTGTACAACAGATGATATAGCTGTACAGTAGATGATATAGCTGTACAACAGATGATATAACTGTACAGTAGATGATATAGCTGTATTGAAGGTAGTGCAATGTTACATATACAGTTGAAGTCGGAAGTCTACAAACATTTAGGTTGGAGTCATTAAAACTTGTTTTTAACCACTACACACATTTTTTGTTTGCAAACTATAGTTTTGGCAAGTCGGTTAGGAGATCTACTTTGTGCATGACACAAGGAAATTTTCCAAAAATTGTTTACAGACAGATTATTTCACAGTATCACAATTCCAGTGGGTCAGAAGTTTACATACACTAAGTTGACTGCCTTTAAACAGCTTGGAAAATTCAAGAAAATTATGTCTTGGCTTTAGAAGCTTCTGTTAGGCTAATTGACATCATTTGAGTCAATTGGAGATGTACCTGTGGATGTATTTCAAGGCCTACCTTCAAACTCTGTGCCTCTTTTCTTGACATCATAGGAAAATCAAAAGAAATCAGACAAGATCTCAGAAAAAGAAATGTAAACCTCCACAAGTCTGGTTCATCCTTGGGAGCAATTTCCAAACGCCTGAAGGTACCACGTTCATCTGTACGCAAGCATATACACCATGGGACCATGCAGCCGTCATACAGCTCAGGAAGGAGACGCGTTCTCTCTCCTAGAGATGAACCTACTTTTGTGCAAAAAGTGCAAATCAATCCCAGAACAACAGCAAAGGACCTTGTGAAGATGCTGGAGGAAATAGCTACAAAATTATCTATATCCACAGAAAAACGAGTCCAATATCGACATAATCCAGCAAGGAAGAAGCCACTGCTCCAAAACCGCCATAAAAAAGCCAGACTACGGTTTGCAACTGCACATGGGGACAAAGATAGTACTTTTTTGAGAAATGTCCTCTGGTCTGATGAAACAAAAATAAAACTGTTTGGCCATAATGACCATCGTTATGTTTGAAAGAAAAAGGGGGAGGCTTGCAAGCCGAAGAACACAATCCCAACCGTGAAGCACGGGGGTGGCAGCATCATGTTGTGGGGGTGCTTTGCTACAAAAGGGACTGGTGCACTTCACAAAATAGATGGCATCATGAGGGAGGAAAATTATGTGGATATATTGAAGCAACATCTCAAGACGTCAGTCAGGAAGATAACGCTAAGTCGCAAATGGGTCTTCCAAATGGACAATGACCCCAAGCATACTTCCAAAGTTGTGGCAAAATGGCTTAAGGACAACAAAGTCAAGGTATTGGAGTGGCCATCACAAACCCTGACCTCATTCCTATAGAATATTTGTGGGCAGAACGGAAAAAGTGTGTGCGAGCAAAGAGGCCTACAAACCTGACTCAGTTACAGCAGCTCTGTCAGGAGGAATGGGCCAAAATTCACCCAACTTATTGCGGGAAGCTTGTGGACGGCTACCTGAAACGTTTGACCCAAGTTAAACAATTTAAAGGCAATGCTACCAAATACTAATTGAGTGTATGTAAACCCACTGGGAATATGATTAAATAAATAAAAGCTAAAATAAATAATTCTCTCTACTATTATTCTGACATTTCACATTCTTAAAATAAAGTGGTGATCCTAACTGACCTAAGACAGGGAATCTTTACTAGGATTAAATAGGAATTGTGAAAAACTGAGTTTAAATGTATTTGGCTAAGGTGTATGTAAACTTCCGACTTCAACTGTATAATCCACCTAAACTTGGCCCATCTGAAATATGAAAATGATCTATGAAAAGATCAGCCTATTGTTCTGACAAAGTTGAGCCTGATGAAGACAGCTTGTCTGTCGAAACGTTGGACATCATTTTTTTTAAACAATAATAATTTTTG
This sequence comes from Salvelinus fontinalis, assembly GCF_029448725.1. Classification (NCBI taxonomy): domain Eukaryota; kingdom Metazoa; phylum Chordata; class Actinopteri; order Salmoniformes; family Salmonidae; genus Salvelinus; species Salvelinus fontinalis. Next base: position 486,963 of record NW_026600297.1, on the reverse strand, counting down.
GATCTGAGCTCCTAGAGTGTGCGGTTCTCCTTCATTTTTCAAAGATGAGCCTGTAGCAGATTGATTAATGTAGGTAGACTACTCTGTTTTTGCCAGGCAAACCGGAGAAAATTAAGTGCTTTCTTTCTGGTCACTAATCTGGATATGTGCGCCTGCCTTTGAGCGCAATGCTGATGACTGGTCATTGGTTAACAGTCAAGACGCTCAATTTTTGGGAACTGAAGCATAGATTACAATCATTTGGTGCAATGCCGTAGGCTTAGGATAGTGACCAGTTCGAATAACCAAGGGTAAAAATATAAAATACAAACGGTGGTATATCATTTTTATGTATTTTTCCCATTCAATTTCACACTTACGACCCCCCAAAACCTTCTATAGTGTGCTACTATAGCTCACACAACCTGTGTTGATTGACGGTTTGCTGGTCCAATCAGAGGGACAAGTGTGCATTTCACTAGCAAATATTTTTTTTTTTTGTTGCAAGTGCGATACTGAATGAGTGACACAAAACAAGAGACCAAACGTTACAAAACCTGGCCAGATAAGTCATCAGTCTCAAGTCTAAGTCGAGTCCCAAGTCTTGAGGCTCCAAGTCGAAGTCAAGTCTCAAGCTGTTTTATTTTCTATGAAGTTGACTTTCAGGTCATCAAATCTGTGACTTAAATCTGAATCGAATTCATGTCATGTGACTCGAGTCCACACCTCTGGTTTGTGTGTGTATTCTCATAGGTCCCTACAAAGCTTACCTCTCTCTCTCTGTGTGTGTGTGTGTGTGTGTGTGTGGGGGGGGGGGGGGGGGGGGGGCATTACCTTGAAGGATTGAACAAAGGTCCAGAGCAGGATGCGGATGGTCTCTCCCTGCCGGAGCAGTTTGATGAGCCTGGCAGCCCTGAACAGTCTCAGGAAACTCAAGTTGATGAAGTTATTCTACAACACCCACAGTATGACCAGACACAAGAGAGAGAGAGAGAGAGAGAGAGAGAGAGAGAGAGAGAGATAAATAGAGATAGAGAGAGATAGAGAGAGATAAATAGAGATAGAGAGAGATAAATGGGAGGAGTGAGGGGTAGAAAGAAGGAGAGATGGAAAAAGGGGGAAGAGAGGGATGGAAAGATATAGGCAGGGACAAATAGAGGGAGAGAAGTGTGGAGAACAGGAGTTACGGGGTAGAGAGGAGAAGCTTATCACTTGCCATGCAATGTTAGATAACTATTTCCTGTCCTAAAACAAACCAAACCATAAAAGCAGGGGAAAAGTTCAAAACCAAACTGAGTAGGATTCAAAACCAACAGAAAAGCAACCAAACAGAACTGGAATCAAATGCAAACCAAACCAAAAAATGCAAGGCTTGTAACAGGCTCGGGCATATCCAAGGAGTTAGAAGAAGGGAATCGATACAGGGGAAAGGAAAATCATATGTTTTCAAAACCTAACCATTGGCACCCAATTGGGGCAGTAAGTAGTAGCAGTAGGTAGAAAGTAGTAGTAGTAGTACTAGTTTGTAGTAGTAGTAGTAGTTTGTTGTAGTGGTAGTAGTAGTAGTAGTAGTAGTAGTAGTAGTAGTAGTAGTAGTAGTTTGAAGTAGTAGTAATAGTTGGTAGTACTGGTAGTAGTAGTTGGTAGTAGTGGCAGTAGTAGTCAAAGTAGTTTGTAGTAGTAGCTGGTAGTAGTGGTAGTAGTAATAGTAGTAGTTTGTAGTAGTTTGTAGTAGTAGGTCCCCACAATGCTCAGATATAAAGGCGCCGGAGGGGATGGCTCCTAACCAACTGTGCTATTATGTTTGTTTTTTCGCATTGGTTGTAACTCATTTCGTACATCATGTTGCTGCTACCGTCTCTTATGACCGAAAAGAGCTTCTGGACATCAGAACAGCGATTACTCACCTCCAACTGGAGAAAGATTTTTTCTGCTTTGTCAAGACAAGGCCCAAATCCCCGTCATCAGTGTGAAGAAAAGACGGAGAAAAGGGAGGAGGGCCGGGTGCCTTGTAAGAATTTGCCGAAGAGTAGGTAAACTACCGCTACCCTCCATATTATTGGCCAGCGTGCAATCATTGGAAAACAAACTGCACGATCTACGATTAAGACTATCCTACCAACGGCACATTAAAACTGTAATATCTTATGTTTCACCGAGGCGTGGTTGAATGACGAAACGTATAATATAGAGCTGGATGGCTACGTCTGGTAAGACGAGGGGTGGAGGTGTGTGTCTATTTGTCAATAACTGCTGGTGCGCGATGTCAAATATTAAAGAAGTCTCAAGGTAGTGCTCGCCTGAGGTAGAATACCTCATGATAAGCTGTAGACCACACTATCTACCAAGAGAGTTCTAATCAGAATTTTCGTAGCCGTCGATTTACCATCACAAACCGATGCTGGCACTAAGACCGCACTCAACGAGCTGTATAAGGCCATGAGCAAACAAGAAAATGCTCATCCAGAAGCATGGCCGGGGACTTTAATGCAGGCAAATTTAAATCTGTTTTACCTCATTTCTACCAGCATGTTAAATGTGCAACCAGAGGGGAAAAAACTCTAGACCACCTTTACTCCACACACAGAGATGCATACAAAGCTCTCCCTCACCCTCCATTTGGCAAATCTGACCATAATTCTATCCTCCTGATTCCTGCTAACAAGCAAAAACTAAAGCAGAAACTACAAGTCACTCGCTCAATACAGAAGTGGTCAGATGACGCGGATGATATGCTACAGGACTGTTTTGCTAGCACAGACTGGAATATGTTCCGTGATTCATCCAATGGCATTGAGGAGTATACCACCTTAGTCTCCGGCTTCATCAATAAGTGCATCGACGACGACATCCCCACAGTGACCGTACGTACATTTCCCAACCAGAAGCCAAGGATTAAAGGCAACATCTGCACTGAGCTAAAGGCTAGAGCTGCCGCTTTCAAGGAGCGGGACACTTATCCAGACGCTTATAAGAAATTCCGCTATGCCCTCAGACGAACCATCAAACAGGCAAAGCATCAATACATGACCAAAATTTAATCCTACTACACTGGCTCTGATACTCATCGGATATGACAGGGCTTGAAAAATATTACAGACTACAAAGGGAAACCCAGACGCGAGCTGCCCAGTTACGCTAGCCTACCAGACGAGCTAAATGCCTTTTATGCTCGCTTCGAGTTAAGCAACACTGAAGCATGACTGAGAGCACCAGCTGTTCCAGACGACTGTGGGATCACGCTCTACGTAGCTGATGTGAGTAAGACCTTTAAACAGGGCAACATTCACAATTACCTCGACTAACCTGTACCCCCGCACATTGACTCGGTACCAGAACCCCCTGTATATAGCCTCGTTATTCTTATGTAATTTTCTTGTCTTATTTTTTTTTTTAAATGTACTTTAGTTTATTTAGTAAATATTTTCTTAACTCTATTTAAACTTCATTGTTGGTTAAGGGCTTGTAAGTAAGCATTTCACGGTATTCAGCGCATGTTTTTAATTGTATTTATTTAACCTTTATTTAACTAGGCAAGTCAGTTAAGAACATCGTCTTATTTACAATGACGGCCTACCGGGGAACCATGGGTTAACTGCAACCTTTCGGTAACTGGCCCAACGCTCTAACCACTTGTCACGCCCTGGCCTTAGTATTCTTTGTTTTCTTTATTATTTTAGTTAGGTCAAGGTGTGACATGGGTATTTATGTGGGTTTTGTAGTGTCCAGGGTGATTGTAAGGTTTAGGGGGTTTATTTAGAGTAGTTGGGTTTATGTTTAGTATAGTTGTCTAGCTGTGTCTATGTTGTGTGTAGTTGTCTAGGAAAGTCTATGGTTGCCTGAATGGGTTCCCAATTAGAGACAGCTGGTTTCTGTTGTCTCTGATTGGGAGCCATATTTAGGGTAGCCATAGGCTTTAGTTTGTTGTGGGGAATTGTCTATGTTGAACGTTTGTAGCCTGTGTGTGTGCACTACGTTTATAGCTTCACGGTCGTTTGTTGTTTTGATAGTTTGTAAGTGTTTTGTTTCGTTTTGCCTTCTTCTATAATAAAAGAAGATGGCTTATTTTCCACATGCTGCGTTTTGGTCCGTCTCTCCTCCACACGATCGTGACACCACTAGGCTACCTGCTGCCCCCCACATGAGGCTACCTGCCGCATGTGACAAATTAAATTTGATTTGATTTGAGTAGTAGTAGTAGTAGTAGTAGTAGTAGTAGTAGTAGTAGTAGTAGTAGTAGTAGAAGTAGTAGCAGTACTAGCAGTAGTAGTAGTAGTAGTAGTAGTAGTAAATAGTAATAGTAGTAGTAGCAGTAGTAATAGTAGCAGCAGTAGTAGAAGTTAGTAGTAGTTAGTAGTAGTAGTAGTAGTAGTAGTAGTAGTGGGTGCAGGGAACCGATTTTCTTGTAAATACAACCAAATGCACTGATCCTCAAGGCAAACGCACCACCACACAATATGGAACTAGCTAGATCACAGCAAGTTAACCAGGTGTCAACGCAACGCAGCAAAGCTGACAGCTCTCCTCCACAAGGGGTTGGCTCGTTTTAGTCCTGTGACACTATAAAGTCAGGTTCGATTCCATTTCAGTTCACTCAATTCAGGGGATAAACTGAGATAACATTTAATTAATAAAATAAAAAATTGTCCACGTTGCTTTCGGAGGCCTCCTGAATTTCAAGTCACCTCCTGAAATAACAGAATTTACATGGAATTGAACCCAACCTTTCTTGCGTCACAGTCAGAGAAAAGGGAGGGGGAGTGGGGTTCTGGGTTGAAGGACAAACTGCAAATATATTGATGATATTTAGAAATATAATTGTTACAAAGTTCTAATGTTGATATAACAGTGATAGCATTACTATAATTCCATATTCATAGAGCGAATCATACGACTCGTCTTGCTCAAATTATTACACACTTAATGGTGAAAGCATTTGTAAAAACCACTACAGAAATCAAACTGTACTTGATTACTGTAAACTATGTTTGTGATGCTCACTGTCCTATGATGTGCATGGTCCTTCAACCCTCTACCAAGGGAAGGGTTCTGGGTTAGAGAGGGCTTGGCAGTAGGCACATTCAGCTCCCATCAAGAGCATGTTCACTATGGTATTGCAACACAAGCCTATGTGCATGTATTTATTTAGCTATGTACTGTTGTATGTGTGTATATGTGTGTGTAGGTCAGTGTCCATGTATGTCTGGGTGTGTTTAACTTATCTGTCTATGAGTAGTATACGTGTGTGTCATCCCTGCCAGAGACATGCAGTGGGGCAGCATGCACCGTAGCCCGGTCTGCCATGGGTGAAGCTTTAGACCCAGTCACTCTGTGCACTCCTGTCACACCTTACTCCCCTGGCTCTCACAGACACTAGCATGCATGTGTGTGTGTGTGTGTGTGTGTGTGTGTGTGTGTGTGTGTGTGTGTGTGTGTGTGTGTGTGTGTGTGTGTGTGTGTGTGTGTGTGTGTGTGTGTGTGTGTGTGTGTGTGTGTGAGATTGCTTTTAAGGAATGTAAGTGGTGCATGTCTAGTGATTGTGAGAGTATTGTCCACAGGACAATGGCTGTGTCCTAATAGGCTTGACCAGCTTCCTTTCCTTGTTCCTTTCCTACATTACCACAGATCTGATAGAATACTTTTACAACACATTTGTTCTTCCTTCCCTCCTTGAAATAATCACTGATTGAACATGATCAGATTAGCGAGAGTAGGAGTTCCACCACATAGCTACATAAAGGTAACTGCCAAAATAGAGGAAACACCAACATAAAGTGTTGTAGTAGGGTGTTTGGCCACCACGAGCTGCCAGAACAGCTTCAATGTTCTTCCATGATAAAATTCCATTACTCCTGTCTCAGGCGTCGCTCCATTTTCATGCTCATCAAACCATTCAGTGACCACTCGTGCCCTGTGGATGGGGGCATTGTCATCCTGGAAGAGGTCACTCCCATCAAGACAGAAAGGTTGAAAGTGTTCATTCAGAAAGGCTGTGTATTTATTGGCGTTTACCTTGCCCTCTAAAGGGATGAGCGGACCATGCCAGGAAAAGCACCCCACACCATAACAGAGCTGCCAGAAGCCTCATTTACACAAGTGTTTCCTTTATTTTGGATCAGATCAGTCAGATCAGTCAGATCAAAGCTGTGATCACTTCAAGGAAGGGAGGAAGGAAGGGTGCATTTGAACAGTATTAAATCAGAACCTGAAGGGTATTAGGACAATGACTACTGGCCAAATCCAAATTGACCTCAAGCCCCTCTAGGCCTATCACATGTGTAGATCTGAAAGCATTGGATTGGTATCAGTAATCTGACAATGAACCCATCCAGATAGGATAGGTGGAATATTTGCTAAATCCTATCTGATCCTTTTAGATCTATACAAGGGGTAGTCCATTTGGGATTGGTCGAATGTCTCTGTCTGGTGACTGGGAGCAGGAGGTCAGTCGAGTCATCTTGTCAAACCTGGGTCAGAGATCAAAGGTCAGGGGTCACTGCCAGGGTGAGGAGTCGAGCAACATGCATCACCACAGCCACACCAGGAAATGGATGCAGTAGTTCAAGTATCTCCAAAAAAGTACAAACCATCTACATGTGGATGTTGCAGATGACATGGTTTATAGCGGCATTTTTGGAGGTTGATTTAACAAAGAGTGCGATTGGCCAGGCCAGGTTTCATGGATGGACACATAGTGCATTTTGATTGGATGAATTCGTCAGAAGGGAGAGGGACGAAGTAGTTGCCATTAAGTAGCGTAGAGTTAAAGAAAGCATGTAAAAAAAGATAAAACAGGAAATGAATTGTCATTATGTACACTGATTATTACTGAGTTCAGTTCATAACACTGCCTCCATACATACAACAGTTCAGTCATAACACTGCCTCCATACATACAACAGTTCAGTCATAACACTGCCTCCATACATACAACAGTTCAGTCATAACACTGCCTCCATACATACAACAGTTCAGTCATAACACTGCCTCCATACATACAACAGTTCAGTCATAACACTGCCTCCATACATACAACAGTTCAGTCATAACACTGCCTCCATACATACAACAGTTCAGTCATAACACTGCCTCCATACATACAACAGTTCAGTCATAACACTGCCTCCATACATACAACAGTTCAGTCATAACACTGCCTCCATACATACAACAGTTCAGTCATAACACTGCCTCCATACATACAACAGTTCAGTCATAACACTGCCTCCATACATACAACAGTTCAGTCATAACACTGCCTCCATACATACAACAGCAGGGATATCAACGACTAGGAAACCGAGGAAGTTCCAAAAATATATTATGAGATTACTCCTAACATGAGATTACTCCTAACATGAGATTACTCCTAACATGAGATTACTTTTAACATGAGATTACTTTTAACATCCACACACTAACAAGCTTCCATTGGGCTGCGAGGAAAATGAACATGATTGTGAAGTCGTGTGTTTGAATCAGCGCAATGGCAGCTACAGATTTAACTTGAGCTGACCCAAATTAAAGGCTGCTTTGATGGACTACCACTGGACTGATCCAAGAACAGGGCTTGCTTTTTCATGTTCAAAGGTCCTTCTCGATCCAATGGTGTCTCGGACTGATCTCAGGTCAGTTTAGAGAGGAGGAACCTATTCCACCGGATTCTTATGCCATTAACATCCACTGCCAGTAACACCTAGTAGAACGGCTTATAGAGCATAGTTGGGGACAGGAGTTTTTCCTCACCATAAGAACTGACAGGAAAAACGAGGGTCTAGTTCAAGTCATGTAGTCAGGAAAAACTCTTGCCACTACTAAGATATTTTGTAATCATAATATACACGATATAACATTATGTCAAAACACTATACCCATTGAAATAAAAGCTGATTTAATTTCTCTGATAATGCCTGTGGTCACCAACCTTTGTCATGCAGAGCTACATGATGTTCAAGCTTTTGTTCCAGCCCAGCAGTAACACACCTGATTCAACCAATCAACCAATCAAGGTCCCGATGAGGAGTTAAAGGTTTAATCAGATCTGTTGGTGCTGGGCTGGTTATAAAAGCATATAGCTCTCCAGGACCTGGCTTGATAGAGTTTAGGTGTTTTTAATGGAAACAAAGGGTATAGCTGTCAGGACTGTCTCAGAGACACACAACATTCAAAAACAATATTAACATTTCATAATATGGTTTATAAAGGCATTACAACACACACACACACACACAATCACACGCACGCACACACGCACGCACACACACACACACACACACCACATTACCTGCCTGAATAACTAGTGTGTCTACCTCATTGGCTATCATTTTTCACTATCCAACTGGTTGCTAAGTGGTTGCCTGGCTAGAGGAACAGTCTGATTGGCCAGATTGTTTTGAGGCTAGTTATTTGATTGGCTGTCAGGTTGCCTAGCAGGTCAGTAAAGTAGTCTGTGTGTGTACGTGCATGAGTGAGTGTGTGTGTGTGTGTGTGTGTGTGTGTGTGTGTGTGTGTGTGTGTGTGTGTGTGTGTGTGTGTGTGTGTGTGTGTGTGTGTGTGTGTGTGTGTGTGTGTGTGTGTGTGTGTGTGTGTGTGTGTGTGTGTGTGTGTGTGTGTGTGTGTGTGTGTGTGTGTGTGTGTGTGTTAGTCTCCTGAGTGTTGTCAGTGGTGGCTGGGCTACGATGATCCAGGTCTCTGTGCTCTGCTCTCCACCAACTGGGACAATTATATAAAGCTTTCAAAATATGTTCATGCTTCACTGAGCAATGCAAGATCCTGTACACTACAGTCTCTGCCTTTCTCTCTGCTTCTCTATGTGCCCTTGCTCTCTTTCTATCTGTCTCCCCCCCCTCTCTCTCTACCTGTCTCACTCTCTCTACCTCTCTCTCTGCCTGTCTCTCTCTCTCTGCCTGTCTCTCTCTCTCTCTCTTCCTGTCTCACTCTCTCTACCTCTCTCTCTACCTCTCTCTCTCTCTCTCTCTCTCTCTCTCTCTCTCTACCTCTCTCTCTACCTCTCTCTCTACCTCTCTCTCTACCTCTACCTGTCTCACTCTCTCTGCCTGTCTCACTCTCTCTCTACCTCTCTCTCTCTCTCTACCTGTCTCACTCTCTCTACCTATCTCTCTCTCTCTCTCTGCCTGTCTCTCTCTCGCTCTACCTGTCTCACTCTCTCTACCTCTCTCTCTCTGCCTGTCTCTCTCTCTCTCTGCCTGTCTCACTCTCTCTACCTCTCTCTCTCCCTTACTCTCTCTCTCTCTCTCTCTCTCTCTGCCTCTCTCACTCTCACACTCATACCACTGAACTTGCTGACACACCCTTTCCCTTTCCCACTGTTAATTCCCCCTGCCTCCTCACTTACCCCGAGCTCAGTCACTAAAATATCTGTAATGCTGCCCAGGACTGTCACACAGTCAAAAATGTTCCAGGCATCTTTGAAGTAATTCTGTGGGCAGAAGAGAAAGAGGGAGGGGGAAGGGAGGGAGGGAGGGAAACAGAGAAAGAGTAGGAAGAAAGGAAAGAGATTGAGGAGAGAAAGGATAAAAAAGGTGAGTCAGTGTCAGACGGCAACAGGCCATAGATTAGACAAGATAGAATGAACGTCAGTTATGCCATATTGAAGTCATTCCAGCAACATATATGACCAGAGTCTGAGAGAAAGAGAGTTAGTTGGTTGGCTGGTTGGTTAGCTGGTTGGCTGGCTGGCTGGTTGGAAAAGAGAAGGGATCCCAGGATTGTGGTACATACTGTATTGTGACTGCTGCTGCAGTAGAAGCCCTTTGTTGGGTGCCATGTATAAGCCTGCAGCCAAACTGTGCATGAGGACAGAACTAATTAAAACACCATACTCTCTGTGCATTAGTACAGAACCAAATAAAACACCATACTCTCTGTGCATTAGGACAGAACCAAATAAAACACCATACTCTCTGTGCATTAGGACAGAACTAAATAAAACACCATACTCTCTGTGCATTAGGACAGAACTACTTAAAACACCATACTCTCTGTGCATTAGTACAGAACCAATTAAAACACCATACTCTCTGTGCATTAGGACAGAACTAAATAAAACACCATACTCTCTGTGCATTAGTACAGAACTAATTAAAACACCATACTCTCTGTGCATTAGGACAGAACTAAATAAAACACCATACTCTCTGTGCATTAGTACAGAACTAATTAAAACACCATACTCTCTGTGCATTAGTACAGAACTAATTAAAACACCATACTCTCTGTGCATTAGGACAGAACCAAATAAAACACCATACTCTCTGTGCATTAGGACAGAACTACTTAAAACACCATACTCTCTTGTAACGGTCCTGACCAGTTTTATGTTGTTTTTGTATGTGTAATTGGTCAGGGCGTTAGTTTTGGGTGGGCAGTCTATGTTATCTGTTTCTATGTTGGTTTTGGGTTGCCTGGTATGGCTCTTGATTAGAGGCAGGTGGTTTGCGTTTTCCTCTAATTAAGAGTCATATTTAGGTAGGGCGTTCTCACTGTTTGTTGGTGGGTGATTGTCTCCTGTGTCGTTGCATGGATTTACCATACGGGACTGTTTGGCTGTTCGTTTCGTTTCGATGTAGTCTGTTTCCTGTTCGTGAGTTTTACGTTTCAGTTCAGTAAGTTCATGTTCAGGTTTTGTCGTCTACGTCGTTTTCTTGTTTTGTATTTTTTGAAAGTGTTTTGTTTTGTTTCGTGTTGCCATCGTGTATAAATAAAGTGATGGCTTATTTCCCAAATGCTGCGTTTTGGTCTGAAGATCCTTCTCTCCTCACCTCGTCCGAGGATGAGGAGAGAGACAGCCGTTACAGAATCACCCACCCCGCTAAGACCAAGCGGCAAGGGAAAACTAAACGGAGTAAGGGACAGGAGAGAAAGGAGCAATGGACATGGGACGATGTATTGGACGGAAAGGGTTGCTACACTTGGGAGGAGATCCTGGCTGGTAGGGATCGCCTCCCATGGGAACAGGTGGAGGCACTGAGGAGAGCAGAGGCTACCGGGGAGAGGAACCGGAGCTATGAGGGAACGCGTCTGGCACGGAAGCCCAAAAAGCCCGTAAGTAATTCCCAAAAATTTCTTGGGGGGGGGCTAGGAGGTAGTGGGCCTAGGGCAGGTAGGAGACCTGCGCCCACTTCTCAGGCTTACCGTGGAGAGCGGGAGTACGGGCAGGCGCCGTGTTACGCAGTAGAGCGCACGGTGTCTCCTGTACGAGTGCATAGCCCAGTGCGGGTTATTCCACCTCCCCGCACTGGTAGGGCTAGATTGAGTATTGAGCCAGGTGTCATGAGGCCGGCTCAACGCGTCTGGTCTCCAGTGCGTCTCCTCGGGCCGGCATACATGGCACCGGCCTTACGCATGGTTTCCCCGGTTCGCCTACATAGGCCGGTGCGGGTTATTCCACCTCCCCGCACTGGTCGGGCGACCGGGAGCATTCAACCAGGTAAGGTTGGGCGGGTTCAATGCTCAAGAGAGCCAGTACGCCTCCACGGTCCGGTATTTCCGGCGCCACCTCCCCGCCCCAGCCTAGTACCTACAGTGTCTACACTACGCACTAGGCTACCAGTGCGTATCCTGAGCCCTGTTCCTCCTCCACGCACTCTCCCTGTAGTGCGTGTATCTAGCCCGGTGCCTCCAGTTCCGGCACCACGCACTAAGCCACCTGTGCGTCTCCAGAGCCCTGAACACACTGTATATTCTCCCCCTACTAATCCTGATGTGCTTGTCCTCAGCCCGGTGTCACCAGTGCCGGTACCTCGCATCAGGTATAGAGTGGGCTTTGAGAATACAGTGTGCCCTGTCCCTGCTCCCCGCACTAGTAGGAAGGTGCTTATCCTTAGCACGGTGCCTCCAGTTCCGGCACCACGCACCAGGTCTACAGTGCGCCGTATCCGGCCAGAGCCATCCGTCTCCCCAGCGCCATCTGAGCCATCCGTCTCCCCAGCGCCATCTGAGCCATCCGTCTCCCCAGCGCCATCTGAGCCATCCGTCTCCCCAGCGCCATCTGAGCCATCCGTCTGCCATGAGCCTGCAAAGCCGCCCGTCTGCCATGAGCCTGCAAAGCCGCCCGTCTGCCATGAGCCTGCAAAGCCGCCCGTCTGCCATGAGCCTACAGAGCCGTCCGCCAGACAGGAGCCGCTAGAGCCGCCAGCCAGACAGGAGCCGCTAGAGCCGCCAGCCAGACAGGATCTGCCAGAGCCGCCAACCAGACAGGATCTGCCAGAGCTGCCAACCAGACAGGATCTGCCAGAGCCGCCAACCAGACAGGATCTGCCAGAGCCGCCAGCGAGCCATGAGCAGCCAGAGCCGTCAGAGAGCCATGAGCAGCCAGAGCCGTCAGAGAGCCATGAGCAGCCAGAGCCGTCAGAGAGCCATGAGCGTCGAGAGCCGTCAGAGAGCCATGAGCGTCGAGAGCCGTCAGCCTGCCATGAGCGTCGAGAGCCGTCAGCCTGCCATGAGCGTCGAGAGCCGTCAGCCTGCCATGAGCGTCGAGAGCCGTCAGCCTGCCATGAGCGTCGAGAGCCGTCAGCCTGCCATGAGCGTCGAGAGCCGTCAGCCTGCCATGAGCGTCGAGAGCCGTCAGCCTGCCATGAGCGTCGAGAGCCGTCAGCCTGCATAGACCTGCCAGAGTCCCTCAGCCAGGATCTGCCAGAGTATATCAGCCGGGACCTGCCCCTTGTCCCGGTGCTGCCCCTTATCCCGGTGCTGCCCCTTGTTCCGGTGCTGCCCCTTGTCCCGGTGCTGCCCCTTGTCCCGGTGCTGCCCCTTGTCCCGGTGCTGCCCCTTGTCCCGGTACTGCCCCTTATCCCGGTGCTGCCCCTTATCCCGGTGCTGCCCCTTGTCCCGGTGCTGCCCCTTGTCCCGGTGCTGCCCCTTGTCCCGGTGCTGCCCCTTGTCCCGGTGCTGTCCCTTGTCCCGGTGCTGCCCCTTGTCCCGGTGCTGCCCCTTGTCCCGGTGCTGCCCTTTGTCCCGGTGCTGCCCCTTCTCCTGGTGCTGGATGTTTATTTAGGGGATGTGAGTTTTAGGGTGGGCATTGGGAGGGGAAGACAAAAACGGGGAGTGACTATGGTAGTGTGGGGACAGCGTCCAGAGCCGGAGCCACCACCGTGGTCACCTGCCCACCCAGACCCTCCCCTGGACTTTGTGCTGGTGCGCCCGGAGTTCGCACCTTGAGGGGGGGGTTATGTAACGGTCCTGACCAGTTTTATGTTGTTTTTGTATGTGTAATTGGTCAGGGCGTTAGTTTTGGGTGGGCAGTCTATGTTATCTGTTTCTATGTTGGTTTTGGGTTGCCTGGTATGGCTCTTGATTAGAGGCAGGTGGTTTGCGTTTTCCTCTAATTAAGAGTCATATTTAGGTAGGGCGTTCTCACTGTTTGTTGGTGGGTGATTGTCTCCTGTGTCGTTGCATGGATTTACCATACGGGACTGTTTGGCTGTTCGTTTCGTTTCGATGTAGTCTGTTTCCTGTTCGTGAGTTTTACGTTTCAGTTCAGTAAGTTCATGTTCAGGTTTTGTCGTCTACGTCGTTTTCTTGTTTTGTATTTTTTGAAAGTGTTTTGTTTTGTTTCGTGTTGCCATCGTGTATAAATAAAGTGATGGCTTATTTCCCAAATGCTGCGTTTTGGTCTGAAGATCCTTCTCTCCTCACCTCGTCCGAGGATGAGGAGAGAGACAGCCGTTACATCTCTGTGTATTAGTACAGAACTAATTAAAACACCATACTCTCTGTGCATTAGGACAGAACCAATTAAAACACCATACTCTCTGTGCATTAGGACAGAACCAAATAAAACACCATACTCTCTGTGCATTAGGACAGAACCAAATAAAACACCATACTCTCTGTGCATTAGGACAGAACCAATTAAAACACCATACTCTCTGTGCATTAGTACAGAACCAATTAAAACACCATACTCTCTGTGCATTAGTACAGAACCAATTAAAACACCATACTCTCTGTGCATTAGGACAGAACCAATTAAAACACCATACTCTCTGTGCATTAGGACAGAACCAAATAAAACACCATACTCTCTGTGCATTAGGACAGAACTAATTAAAACACCATACTCTCTGTGCATTAGGACATAACTACTTAAAACACCATACTCTCTGTGCATTAGGACAGAACTACTTAAAACACCATACTCTCTGTGCATTAGGACAGAACTAATTAAAACACCATACTCTCTGTGCATTAGGACGGAACCAATTAAAACACCATACTCTCTGTGCATTAGGACGGAACCAATTAAAACACCATACTCTCTGTGCATTAGGACAGAACTAAATAAAACACCATACTCTCTGTGCATTAGGACAGAACCAAATAAAACACAATACTCTCTGTGCATTAGGACAGAACCAAATAAAACACAATACTCTCTGTGCATTAGGACAGAACCAATTAAAACACCATACTCTCTGTGCATTAGGACGGAACCAATTAAAACACCATACTCTCTGTGCATTAGGACAGAACTAAATAAAACACCATACTCTCTGTGCATTAGGACAGAACCAATTAAAACACCATACTCTCTGTGCATTAGGACGGAACCAATTAAAACACCATACTCTCTGTGCATTAGGACAGAACCAAATAAAACACCATACTCTCTGTGCATTAGGACAGAACTACTTAAAACACCATACTCTCTGTGCATTAGGACAGAACCAATTAAAACATCATACTCTCTGTGCATTAGGACAGAACTAAATAAAACACCATACTCTCTGTGCATTAGGACAGAACTAAATAAAACACCATACTCTCTGTGCATTAGGACAGAACCAATTAAAACACCATACTCTCTGTGCATTAGGACAGAACCAAATAAAACACCATACTCTCTGTGCATTAGGACAGAACTAAATAAAACACCATACTCTCTGTGCATTAGGACAGAACCAAATAAAACACCAGACTCTCTGTGCATTAGGACAGAACCAATTAAAACACCATACTCTCTGTGCATTAGGACGGAACCAATTAAAACACCATACTCTCTGTGCATTAGGACAGAACTAAATAAAACACCATACTCTCTGTGCATTAGGACAGAACCAATTAAAACACCATACTCTCTGTGCATTAGGACGGAACCAATTAAAACACCATACTCTCTGTGCATTAGGACAGAACCAAATAAAACACCATACTCTCTGTGCATTAGGACAGAACCAAATAAAACACCATACTCTCTGTGCATTAGGACAGAACTACTTAAAACACCATACTCTCTGTGCATTAGGACAGAACCAATTAAAACATCATACTCTCTGTGCATTAGGACAGAACTAAATAAAACACCATACTCTCTGTGCATTAGGACAGAACTAAATAAAACACCATACTCTCTGTGCATTAGGACAGAACCAATTAAAACACCATACTCTCTGTGCATTAGGACAGAACCAAATAAAACACCATACTCTCTGTGCATTAGGACAGAACTAAATAAAACACCATACTCTCTGTGCATTAGGACAGAACCAAATAAAACACCATACTCTCTGTGCATTAGGACAGAACCAATTAAAACGCCATACTCTCTGTGCATTAGGACAGAACCAAATAAAACACCATACTCTCTGTGCATTAGGACAGAACCAAGTAAAACACCATACTCTCTGTGCATTAGGACAGAACCAAATAAAACACCATACTCTCTGTGCATTAGGACAGAACCAAGTAAAACACCATACTCTCTGTGCATTTTCACTAGGCATGTATGTCCTCTTTGTTCCTGTTCCACTAAATCTTTACCATCCCTAAAATCCCTGACTCTCCTTTTTATTAGTCTCTCTGACTCTCTGACTCTCTGACTCTCTCTCTCTCTGACTCTCTCTGACTCTCTGACTCTCTCTCTCTCTGACTCTCTCTCTCTCTCTGACTCTCCTTTTTATTAGTCTCTCTGACTCTCTCTCTCTCTGACTCTCTCTCTCTCTGACTCTCTCTCTCTCTCTCCTCTAATTATTCCCCCTCTTCCCCATATATCTTCCCACCACTCTTCCTCAAACTGTCTCCTCTGTGCCTCTCTCCTCTCCTTCACTCTCCTCTCACCCATCCCTCTATCTCTCAGTGTCTGCACACCTTCCACTGACTACAGCCATTTGTCTCTCTCAATACCCAGGTGACTGCTACAGTACACATAGTTTATTAACTGGGAAAAACAATAATAATCTCTATACATTTATACACATACTACCAATAGATAGTAGATAGAGAGACAGATAGACAGATCTGTCACGCCCTGGCCTTAGTATTCTTTGTTTTCTTTATTATTTTAGTTAGGTCAGGGTGTGACATGGGGAATGTTTGTGTTTTGTCGGTTTTGGGTGATTATATGGTAAAGGGGGTGTTGGGTGTATTGTATGGGTTTGTGTGTAGTGCATGTGTCTAGCATTGTCTATGTTGGTTTAGTTGTTTAGGAGAGTCTATGGTTGCCTGAATGAGTTCCCAATTAGAGACAGCTGATTTCTGTTGTCTCTGATTGGGAGCCATATTTAGGGTAGCCATAGGCTTTCATGTGATGTGGGTAATTGTCTATGTCAGAACGTTTGTAGCCTGTTGTATGTGCACGACGTTTATTAGCTTCACGATCGTTTGTTGTTTTTTTGTTAGTTTGTATTAAGTGTTTCGTGTTTATTTTTCGTCATCTTTTAAAATAAAAGAGGATGGCTTACTTTCCAAATGCTGCGTTTTGGTCCATCAATCCGCCACACGATCGTGACAGAATTACCCACCAAAGGATCAAGCAGCGTGAATTGGAGCAGTGGCCTGCTACACAGGATTATTGGAGTTGGGAGGAAATATTGGACGGAGAAGATCCATGGGCACAGCCGGGAGAATATCGCCGTCCCAAAGCTGAGCTGGAGGCAGCGAAAGCAGAGAGGCGGCGATATGAGGAGGCAGCACGGAAACAAGGCTGGAACCCCGTAAGTCAAACCCAAAAATTTCTTGGGGGAGGGCTCTCGGGTAGTTTAGTTGGGTCAGTCGGGAGACGTGAGCCAACTCCTCCTGCTTACCGTAAGGAGCTGGTGAGGGCGGATTTGGAAGTGAGCGACGCAGAGACAGTAAAGGAATTAATGGAGAAATTGGAGGAGAGAGTTATGAGGGATGTACTGGTTTGGTGCATGAGGCACGGCATCCGTCCGAATGAGCGTGTTGGTGAGTTAATGTCACCGGGAACAGCTCTCCATACTCGTCCTGAGGTGCGTGCTAGCCGTCTGGTTAAGACAGTGCCTACAGCACGCACAAAGCCTCCTGTGTGTCTCCAGAGTCCTGTGCGTCCTGTTACTGTTCCTCCACGTACTAGCCCTGTGGTGCGTGTCTCCAGCACATTACCACCAGTGCCTACACCACGCACCAAGCCTTCTGTGTGTCTCCAGAGTCCTGTACGCACTGTTCCTTCTCCCCGTACTCGCCCTGATGTGCGGGTCCTCAGCCCGGTACCACCAGTACCGGTACCACGCACAAGGCCTATAGTACGCCTTGAGAGTCCAGTGTGCCCTGTTGTTGCTCCCCGCACTAGCCTTGAGATGCGTGTCCCTAGCCCGGTACCACCAGTTCCGGCACCACGCACTAGGCCTAATGTGCGTCTCCAGGCTCCAGTATGCCCTGTTCCTTCTCCCCGCACTAGCCCTGAGAAGCGTGTTCCCAGCCCGATACCACCAGTGCCGGCACCACGCACTAGGCCTAATGTGCGTCTCCAGGGTCCAGTATGCCCTGTTCCTTCTCCCCGCACTAGCCCTGAGATGCGTGTCCCCAGCCCGGTGCCACCAGTCCCGGCACCACGCACCAGGCCTACAGTGCGCCTCAGCCGGCAGGAGTCTGCCGTCTGCACAGCGATGCCTGAACTGCCCGTCTCCCCAGCGCCATCTGAGCCATCCGTCTCCCCAGCGCCATCTGAGCCATCCGTCCCCCCAGCGCCATCTGAGCCATCCGTCTCCCCAGCGCCGTCTGAGTCATCCGTCTGCCATGAGCCTACAGAGCCATCCGCCAGACAGGAGCCGCTAGAGCCGTCTGCCAGACAGGAGCCGCTAGGGCCGCCCGCCAGACAGGATCTGCCAGAGCCGCCCGCCAGACAGGATCTGCCAGAGCCGCCAACCAGACAGGATCTGCCAGAGCCGCCAACCAGACAGGATCTGCCAGAGCCGTCAGAGAGCCATGAGCAGCCAGAGCCGTCAGAGAGCCATGAGCAGCCAGAGCCGTCAGCCAGCCATGAGCAGCCAGATCCGTCAGCCAGCCATGAGCAGCCAGATCCGTCAGCCAGCCATGAGCAGCCAGATCCGTCAGCTAGCCATGAGCAGCCAGATCCGTCAGCCAGCCATGAGCAGCCAGATCCGTCAGCTAGCCATTAGCAGCCAGATCCGTCAGTTAGCCATGAGCAGCCAGATCTGTCAGCCAGCCATGGGCCGTCCCTCAGTCCGGAGCTGCAGTCCCTCAGTCCGGAGCTGCCATTCCTCAGTCCGGAGCTGCCATTCCTCAGTCCGGAGCTGCCCCTTATCCTGGTGCTGCCCCTTATCCTGGTGCTGCCCCTTACCCTGGTACTGCCCCTTACCCTGGTACTGCCCCTTACCCTGGTACTGCCCCTGACCCTGGTACTGCCCCTTACCCTGGTACGGCCCCTTACCCTGGTACTGCCCCTTACCCTGGTACTGCCCCTTAGTCCGGAGCTGCCCCTTAGTCCGGAACTGCCCCTTAATGCTATGGGGTTAATGTGGAGGGGGGTCATTTGGAGGAAGCTAAGGAGGCGGTTAGGGACTATGGTGACGTGGGGACCACAACCAGAGCCGGAGCCGCCACCGTGGATGGAAGCCCACCCAGACCCTCCCCTAGACTGTGTAATGATGCGCCCGGAGTTCGCACCTTAAGGGGGGGTTATGTCACGCCCTGGCCTTAGTATTCTTTGTTTTCTTTATTATTTTAGTTAGGTCAGGGTGTGACATGGGGAATGTTTGTGTTTTGTCGGTTTTGGGTGATTATATGGTAAAGGGGGTGTTGGGTGTATTGTATGGGTTTGTGTGTAGTGCATGTGTCTAGCATTGTCTATGTTGGTTTAGTTGTTTAGGAGAGTCTATGGTTGCCTGAATGAGTTCCCAATTAGAGACAGCTGATTTCTGTTGTCTCTGATTGGGAGCCATATTTAGGGTAGCCATAGGCTTTCATGTGATGTGGGTAATTGTCTATGTCAGAACGTTTGTAGCCTGTTGTATGTGCACGACGTTTATTAGCTTCACGATCGTTTGTTGTTTTTTTGTTAGTTTGTATTAAGTGTTTCGTGTTTATTTTTCGTCATCTTTTAAAATAAAAGAGGATGGCTTACTTTCCAAATGCTGCGTTTTGGTCCATCAATCCGCCACACGATCGTGACAAGATCATTAGATTCAATGTAGTTAGTTACACGTAGTTAGCTAGCTAATTAGTTACATTCTCAGATCGCTATAGGACTATACTTTGAGGGCAAGCTTTGGCATGTTAGATTGATAGATTGCTTAGTTAGTTAGTTACATCTAAAATCCATTCCTATCATCATTGGAAGACGTGTGTGACACACTTACCAGCACTCCAAAGGCGATGATCTTGAGCACACACTCCATGGAGAACAGCGAGGTGAACACGATGTTCAGGTTGGCCAGCACAGCCTCATAGGCCGGAGAGGCTCCGTCGTACTACACACACACACACACACACACACACACACACACACACACACACACACACACACATGCGCACACACATGCACGAATATTTGAACATGCATGCATATACAAATATATGCACATAGACATACACAAGTACACAGAAATGCACAATAACACAAATACAGAGACAGAAATAAATACATAAAGGAAAATTACAAATTTTATCCAAACACACACAGAGACACAGACAACCACAGACAGAGAGGAAGACACATCCAAACACACACAGAGACACAGACAACCACAGAGAGAGAGGAAGACACATCCAAACACACACAGAGACACAGACAACCACAGACAGAGAGGAAGACACATATGAAGACAGATAGAGACACTCACACAGGTTAGCACACACAGAGGCAGAAACATTAGTTGAATCAGATAGATGGATAGATAGATAGATAGATAGATAGATAGATAGTTGGATAGATAGTGAGAGAGAGAGAGAGAGAGAGAGAGAGAGAGAGAGAGAGAGAGAGAGAGAGAGAGAGAGAGAGAGAGAAAGAGACTACGTGTTAAGTTATGTGTGTGTGAGTGAGGGTATATATGAAGTGATATAATCAGGGTGTCAAGGCTTGTTGTACCTTCATCATCAGAACGATAGTATTGAGCGCGATCATAGCCATGATTGTATACTCGAATGGCGGTGACACCACAAACTCCCACATGCGGTACTGGAAGCTTTGCTTGTTCTTGGGCATGTGTCGCGTCAACGGTTTGGCATTAATGGCAAAGTCTATGCAGCCTCTCTGGAAACACACACATACACAGACAGACAACAATGGGTTAATATCTCGCTGAAAGTGCTGTGGTCTTCAACCCTGATCCTGCAAACCCACAGGATATGTAGGCTTTTGTTCTAAAGATGAGAAGATATTCAGCAACTCTTGGTAGGACCGTTAAGACACGGTCCGAACCATGTCATCATATGTCATAACAGCTGACATAACTTGTCATAACCTGTCATAATATGGTCATAACACTGTCATTACCCATATATGTCACCTGTTGTGACATATATTTAATTATTTTATGGCTAGTTATGACACCTACATAAGAGTGTCAAAACCCACATTTATTCAAATTCGTTTTTTTTCATTTGTTCCATTTGTTTGAGTTCCATTTGTTAGAAAGTTTGTAACTTAAATCCTTTGTTGTTGTAATGAATTCTTTACAGTCATGTTTTTTTCCCATCATATTTTAAATGTTTATTTAATTTTTTACATTTTATTTCACCTTTATTTATCCAGGTAGGCTAGTTAATTTACAACTGCGACCTGGCCAAGATAAAGCAAAGCAGTGCAACACAAACAACAACACAGAGTTACACATGGAATAAACAAACGTACAGTCAATAACACAGTCGAAAAAAAAGAAAGTATATATTCAGTGTGTGCAAATGGCGTGAGGAGGTAAGGCAATAAATAGGCCATAGTAGCAAGTAATTACAATTTAACAAATTAACACTGGAGTGATAGATGTGCAGATGATGATGTGCAAGTAGAAATACTGGTGTGCAAAAGAGCAGAAAAGTAAATAAAAACAATATGGGGATGAGGTAGGTAGATCGGATGGGCTATTTACAGATGGGCTACGTACAGATGCAGCGATCGGTTAGCTGCTCGGATAGCTGATGTTTAAAGTTAGTGAGGGAAATATAAGTCTCCAGCTTCAGCGATATTTGCAATTCGTTCCAGTCATTGGCAGCAGAGAACTGGAATGAAAGGCGGCCAAAGGAGGTGTTGGCTCTGGGGATGACCAGTGAGATATACCTGCTGGAGCACGTGCTACGGATGTGTGTTGTTATCGTGAACAGTGAGCTGAGATAAGGCGGAGCTTTACCTAACAAAGACTTATAGATGACCTGGAGCCAGTGGGTCTGGCGACGAATATGTAGCAAGGGCCAGCCGATTAGAGCATACAGGTCGCAGTGGTGGGTGGTATATGGGGCTATGACGACAAAACGGATAGCACTGTGATAGACTGCATCCAGTTTACTGAATAGAGTGTTGGAGGCTATTTTGTAAATGACATCGCCGAAGTCTAGGATCGGTAGGATAGTCAGTTTTACGAGGGTATGTTTGGCGGCGTGAGTGAAGGAGGCTTTGTTGCGGAATAGGAAGCCGATTCTAGATTACATTTTGGATTGGAGATGTTTAATATGAGTCTGGAAGGAGAATTTACAGTCTAGCCAGACACCTAGGTAGTTGTCCACATATTCTCAGTCAGAACCGTCCAGAGTAGTGATGCTAGTCGGGCGGGCGGGTGCGGGCAGCGAACGGTTGAAGAGCATGCATTTAGTTTTACTAGCGTTTAAGAGTTAGTTGGAGGCCACAGAAGGAGTGTTGTATGGCATCGATTCAACATTTCCTCCAGGTTGGTTCAACATCATTGAATTGAAATGACGTGGAAACAACATTGATTCAACCACTGTGTGAAAATGTATGTTATTGTTACAACCAATGTGTTTCAGAAAATGCCTTCATCAGGCTTTTGTTCTAGCCTAGAGCTTAAACATTTGACTCAGCTATTTGAGACCTGCGGGACTAGGTTACACCACAGGGGGGGTTGAACCCCGGCCATCTGTTCTTAATGAGAGCATACTAGTCACGGTCCCAACAGAGCTATCTCCCTTGGATGTTTTTGTCACACTCTTAAAAGCCTGGGGTTGTTACAAATAATAGCTACAATTTTTTTTTACAATTCCCGAGTGGTGCAGTGGTCTAAGGCACTGCATCTAAGTGATAGAGGAGTCATTACAGACCCTGGTTCGATTCCAGGCTGTATCATAACTGGCCGTGATTGGGAGTCACATAGGGCGGTGCACAATTGGCCCAGCGTCGCCCGGGTTAGGGTTTATGCCGGGGTTGGCCGTCAATGTAAATAAGAATTCGTTCTTAACTGACTTGCCTAGTTAATTTGGGCTGCAAGCCCGAAGCCGGGCACAATATGACAACAGACACTTCAAGTGCAGGGCGCGAAATTCAAAATATATTTTTTAGAAATATTTAACTTTCACACATTAACAAGTCCAATACAGCAAATGAAAGATAAACATCTTGTGAATCCAGCCAACATGTCCGATTTTTAAAATGTTTTACAGCGAAAACACCACGTATATTTATGTTAGCTCACCACCAAATACAAAAAAAGACAGACATTTTTCACAGCACAGGTAGCATGCACAAAACCAACCAAACTAACCAAGAACCAACTAAACTAACCAAGAAACAACTTCATCAGATGACAGTCTTATAACATGTTATACAATAAATCTATGTTTTGTTCGAAAAATGTGCATATTTGAGGTATAAATCAGTTTTACATTGCAGCTACCAACACAGCTACCGTCACAAATAGCACCGAAGCAGCCAGAGTAATTACAGACACCAACGTGAAATACCTAATTACTCATCATAAAACATTTCTGAAAAATACATGGTGTACAGCAAATGAAAGACAAGCATCTTGTGAATCCAGCCAATATTTCTGATTTCTTAAGTGTTTTACAGCAAAAACACAATATAGCATTATATTAGCTTACCACAATAGCCAGAAACACAAGCCATTTACCAGCAGCAAAAGTTAGCGATTGTAACAAACCAGCAAAAGATATATAATTTTTGACTAACCTTGATAAGCTTCATCAGATTACAGTCCTATAACATCAGCTTATACATGCACTTATGTTTTATTCGAAAATTTGCATATTTAGAGCTGAAGTCAGTGGTTATACATTGTGCTAACGTAGCATCTTTTTTCCCAAAATGTGCGGATATTTTTATGACACTCAACTATTCTGACCAAATAACTATTCATAAACGTTACTAAAAAATACATGTTGTATAGGAAATGATAGATACACTAGTTCTTAATGCAATCGCCGTGTTAGAATTCTAAAAATAACTTAATTACGACATCCAGGTTAGTTATAGCGAGAGAGTGCCCAAAATCTGGGCGCAAACTACTAGTACACATGTTCGACAGATATATGAAATAGCATCATAAAATGGGTCCTACTTTTGATGATCTTCCATCAGAATGTTGTACAAGGGGTCCTTTGTCGGGAACAATCGTTGTTTGGTTTTAGAATGTCCTCTTCTCCAGTCAATTAGCACGGAAAGCTAGCAAAGTGGCGCGAAGCTCTCCTTCGAGAACAAACGCAGACAAAGCAACACGCCTAACGTCCTGAAAAAAATTCAATAATCTAATAAAACTATATTGAAAAAACATACTTTACGATGATATTGTCACATTTATCAAATAAAATCAAAGCCGGAGATATTAGTCGTCTATAACGACAGCTTTACAGAAGGCAATACCAGGTCCCTTCTTGCACGTTCCAGAAAACAGGAAATTGGGGTCACGTCATGCCAAGAGCTTTAACCTGTTGGGGATGGGGGCGCTGTTTAGACTACTTATGCTAATGTGGCTAATTTTTTAAACGGCTTCCCACAAAATCCTTGATCGTACAATATGCATATTATTATTATTATTGGATAGAAAACAGTCTATAGTTTCTATAGGAGTTGAAATTTTGTCTCTAAGTGGAACAGAGCCCATTCTACAGCAATTTCCCTGACATGGAGTCAGATTTGAGAAATGTTGGCCACTGTTCTGGAGTCAGTTAAAAGGGCACTGTCGTTGCTATGACTATACGGACACTTCTTACGTCTTCCCCTGGATGCCTTTACGTGATGACGATTCCAACGGGGTCGATAGCACGTTCACAGGCCCTACAAATGAAAAAACCCTGAAGCTAGTCATTCTTTGGGAGCTGCGTCATGAGCAAAGTGGACACCGGCGCGCACCTGTTCCAAGCGTTAGTTTAGCCTGTTATATTTCTCCGGTCATCTTTTCACTCGTTATAGGAGTTAAAAACATCATAAGGTAGTTAATTTAAAGCGTTTTATAGCAATTTATATCCGTTTAGTGCGATTTTGGGACATTTATTTTTGCAACGATGTGAAAAGTTGGGCACGCTTTTCAGTTCATCCCGAACGCAGTTGACTTTTCCACATGGCAAGAGGACAGCTTTCCACCAAAAGACGATTTCTCCCAAGAAAGGATCCTTTGCCCAAGATACTGATGGAAGAACAGCTCAAGGTAGGACATTTTTATTATGATAAATCGTGTTTCTGTCGAAACATTTTAGTGGCTTAGGACGCCATGTTTTTTGACGTAGCTTCGCTTGGCGCAAACTGTATTGAAAAGTAAGGATAAATTAAAAAATGTAATAACGCAATTGTATTAAGAATTAAATTGTCTATCAATCCCTGTCCACCCTATATTTTTTAGTCACGTTTATGAGTATTTATGTATAAGAGTAGATCACTGTCTAAGTGGCGCAAGGACAAATTCTGACCAGCTGAGTTACATTTCACATTGTCTAACCATGATTTTGGTGGCTAAATATAAACATTTTCGATCAAACTCTATATGGATTGTGTAATATGATGTTACAGGAGTGTCATCTGAAGAATTCTGAGAAGGTTAGTGAAAAAATTAATATATTTTTGGCGATGTTGACGTTATCGCCCACTTTGGCTAGAATCAATGCTGGGCTGCTATGTGCTATGTGCTATGCTAATATAACGATTTATTGTGTTTTCGCTGTAAGACACTTAGAAAATCTGAAATATTGTCTGTATTCACAGGATCTGTGTCTTTCGATTCGTGTATGCTGTGTATTTTTACGAAATGTTTGATGATTAGTAGTTAGGTAAACACGTTGCTCATTGTAATTATTCTAGTCCATTTGTGATGGTGGGTGCAATTGTAAACTATGCCATATACCTGAAATATGCACTTTTTTCTAACAAAACCTATCCCATACCATAAATATGTTATCAGACTGTCATCTAATGAGTTTTTTTGTTGGTTAGGGGCTATAAATATCTTAGTTTAGCCGAATTGGTGATGGCTACTGGTGTTGGTGGACAAATAAAAGATGGTGGATTATGCTAATGTGTTTTTAGGTAATAGATGTACATCTTTACATATTGTGTCTTCCCTGTAAAACATTTTAAAAATCGGAAATGTTGACTGGATTCACAAGATCTGTGTCTTTCATTAGCTGTATTGGACTTTAATGTGTGAAAGTTAAATATTTTAAAAAAATATTTTTTTTGAATTTCGCGGCACTGGTTTTTCAGTGGGGGGGGGGGGGGGTGCCGCTAGCGCCACGCTGATCCTAGACAGGTTAATTCGACCTTAGATCATGTTATACACTCCATTTCTTCTCTCATTGCCTGTTGACATCTAGTGGAAGGCGTATGAAGTGCATGTATACTAATAAATATCAAGCACATTTATAGGCAGGCCCTAGAACAGAGGATCAATTTCAGATTTTCCACTTCCTGTCAGGAAGTTTGCTGCAAAATGAGTTCTGTTTTACTCACAGATATAATTCAAACGGTTTTAGAAACTAGAGAGTGTTTTCTATCCAATAGTAATAATAATATGCATATTTTACGAGCAAGAATTGAGTATGAGGCCGTTTGAAATGGGCACCTTTTATCCAGGCTACTCAATACTGCCCCTGCAGCCCAAAGAGGTTAAATATATATATATTTTTTAAATACAGGATCTTTGCCATCACTTTTTCATGTCATTTTTCTCCAACCTCTCTGCCTTCTCCCTCCTGTCCCTCTCTTCTCACCTCGTTTTTCTCTAAACTGTAATCCTCCATCATCTTGTCTCCTTGCTCCTGGAAAGTGATGATGATGAGAGCTACGAAGATATTGACGAAGAAGAAGGGGAAGACCACGAAGTACACCACGTAAAAGATGGACATCTCCATCCGGTACCCCGGGCTCGGGCCCTGATTCTCATAGGTCGCATCCACTGAATGTTTCAGCACCCTGGTGGAAGGTAGAGAGGAGAGAGGGATGGTTAGGATAGGGGGGTGGGGCGGTTGTGTTTGGCTGGGGGTTGTGTTTATGTGTTTGGGTGTGTGTGTTTGAGAGAGAGAAATCGTTTTTTTGTGTGTGTGCATGAACATGTGTCTGTGTGTCTATCAGTCTGTGTGTGTGTGTCTGTGTGTGCGTGCACATGTGTGTGTGTGTGTGTGTGTGTGTGTGTGTGTGTGTGTGTGTGTGTGTGTGTGTGTGTGTGTGTGTGTGTGTGTGTGTCTGTACTGTACTTACTGCGGCCACCCCTCTCCGGTAGACACGGTGAAGAGGGTGAGCAGGGCCCAAAGCACGTTGTCGTAGTGGAAATCGTACTTCTTCCACTCCCGCTTCTGCGCCTTCACTTCATTATTCCGCTCATAGACTAGATATTCGCCCCTGGAACACACAACAGATTGTTCATACTTAATAGTGTGTGTGTGTGTGTGTGTGTGTGTGTGTGTGTGTGTGTGTGTGTGTGTGTGTGTGTGTGTGTGTGTGTGTGTGTGTGTGTGTGTGTGTGTGTGTGTGTGTGTGTGTGTGTACATCATGTGTCCATACAGTATGTGTGTCTTCATGAGTGTGTCTCCTGACCTGCAATCGCGCTCAAACTCCTTGGACTCGTCAGTGCAGTAGAAGAATCTGCCTTTGAACAGCTGCACGGCCACCACAGCAAAAATAAACATGAAGAGCATGTAGACGATGAGGATGTTCAGGACGTTCTTCAGGGAGTTGACCACACAGTCAAACACAGCCTGGAGACACAGATATACACAACAACACAGTCAGACACAGCCTGGAGACACAGAGATACACAACTACACAGTCAGACACAGCCTGGAGACACAGAGATACACAACAACACAGTCAAACACAGCCTGGAGACACAGAGATACACAACAACACAGTCAAACACAGCCTGGAGACACAGAGATACACAACAACACAGTCAAACACAGCCTGGAGACACAGAGATACACAACCACACAGTCAAACACAGCCTGGAGACACAGAGATACACAACAACACAGTCAAACACAGCCTGGAGACACAGAGATACACAACAACACAGTCAAACACAGCCTGGAGACGCAGAGATACACATCAACACAGTCAAACACAGCCTGGAGACACAGAGATACACATCAACACAGTCAAACACAGCCTGGAGACACAGAGATACACAACAACACAGTCAAACACAGCCTGGAGACACAGAGATACACAACAACACAGTCAAACACAGCCTGGAGACACAGAGATACACAACAACACAGTCAAACACAGCCTGGAGACAAAGAGATACACAACAACACAGTCAAACACAGCCTGGAGACACAGAGATACACATCAACACAGTCAAACACAGCCTGGACACACAGAGATACACAGTCAAACAAAGGCACACAGCCCATCTGTATGCGACTGGGGCAGAGTCTAAAAAGCCAGAAAACCCTGTGCAGATTTAAACAAAGGTTAACGATGAGACAAATAAGAGGTCCAACAGCCTGGACACTGTAAGGTCCTACCTGGGAGAAATGTTATCAGAACGGTGGATGTGGCTGTTAACAAACAGTAATAAACGTGGTTAGAGTTGAACGTACCTTGAGCTTTGGAAGACGCTTGATAGTCTTCAGAGGTCGCAACACTCTCAGAACCCTCAGAGACTTGATTGTGCTGATGTCTTTCCCCTTACTGCTCCCCCTGTTTCACACACACACACACACACACACACACACACACACACACACACACACACACACACACACACACACACACACACACACACACACACACACACACACAGACACACACACACACACACACACAGACACACACACACACACACACACACACACACACACACACACACACACACACACACACACACACACACACACACACACACACACACACACACACACACACACACACACAGTCAGAGAGGGAAGGGGCGGCACTTGGAGGAAGCTGGCGTAGCCCCCTTGATTCAAATAGAAGTGAGAAGAAGTAGTAGGAGACCATTCCTAGAAGGTAGCTGCTGAGTTATCTCACTGACAGGAACTCAGACAGGGTTAGTTGACAAAGCATGCTGTATTATGACAGACTATTTCTACAAGGTTAAGTTGCACTGTACTTTCAGCTTTCTGTATGCTGTTAATTGCTATATAAAAATGGATTGTTCCATTCAAACTACTCTCAACAACTCTAGTACTGTGCAATGCATCTTCCAACACTAAGCAAGGTGGCTGAACCCACGGACACATGCACTGAAATACTGAAACAGTGCAGTCTACTCATGCTGCTTTGAAACCTATAGCTTCCCATGCTGTATTGAAACCTTGTTCTCCATTGCTAGCTAGAGGAATGGGGAACTTTTCTACACAGAGACACTAGCTCTACCACTCCCCTCCCCAAGCTGGTTTCATAGCATAGCCCAAACAGCATGACATTGTGTCTTGGTCTTTGGCAAAGACAAATATATTGTGCAGGCATTTCTGGACTGAAATGCCAAGCCAAACCTCTTTCTTTTTTTTAGAGGGGAGACTGTGGACATGCTAACATGTGTGGGAGTGGACAGGATTCTCTCTGAGTATCTGGTCATATAGAGAAGAGAGACTAGCCCTAGCACCTGGTTGGTGGAGGTAACCCTGTCCCAATTGCATATAAGATCTGAATGAATAACTAACTAGCTGGCAAGATAACTAGGTGACTAGCTGACTAACTAACAAACTAACTAACTTGCATCTCAGTGAGAGATGACTCCAGATTTCTCCCTGGGTCTTCCCTACTCAGCCTCAGGGGGTAAAAGGTCAGCTGTGACCTCTCCAAGGTCAGGGGTCATGGTGGGGGATGCCTGAGGTCTTCTAGAACCTCCTGCTGCAGCTGTAGCTGTTACACCAGATGTAAGGATACTTACTGGTGGCTGACTGTGTGTGTGTGTGTGTGTGTGTGTGTGTGTATGTGTGTGTGTGTGTGTGTGTGTGTGTGTGTGTGTGTGTGTGTGTGTGTGTTTGTTTACACATCTGTTTCTGCATATGTGCAGGTATGTGTTTGTGTTTACAAAATGTGCCTGTGATAGCGTGTGTGTGAGTGTTTGTTTGCATGGATGCGTGCAGTGGGGCAAAAAATTATTTAGTCAACCACCAATTGTGCAAGTTCTCCCACTTAAAAAGATGAGAGAGGCCTGTAATTTTCATCATAGGTACACTTCAACTATGACAGACAAAATGAGAAAAAAAATACAGAGAATCACATTGTAGGATTTTTTATGAATGTATTTGCAAATTATGGTGGAAAATAAGTATTTGGTCACCTACAAACAAGCAAGATTTCTGGCTCTCACAGACCTGTAACTTCTTCTTTAAGAGGCTCCTCTGTCCTCCACTCGTTACCTGTATTAATGGCACCTGTTTGAACTTGTTATCAGTATAAAAGACACCTGTCCACAACCTCAAACAGTCACACTCTAGACTCCACTATGGCCAAGACCAAAGAGCTGTCAAAGGACACCAGAAACAAAATTGTAGACCTGCACCAGGCTGGGAAGACTGAATCTGCAATAGGTAAGCAGCTTGGTTTGAAGAAATCAACTGTGAGAGCAATTATTAGGAAATGGAAAACATACAAGACCACTGATAATCTCCCTCGATCTGGGGCTCCACGCAAGATCTCACCCCGTGGGGTCAAAATGATCACAAGAACGGTGAGCAAAAATCCCAGAACCACACGGGGGGACCTAGTGAATGACCTGCAGAGAGCTGGGACCAAAGTAACAAAGCCTACCATCAGTAACACACTACGCCGCCAGGGACTCAAATCCTGCAGTGCCAGACGTGTCCCCCTGCTTAAGCCAGTACATGTTCAGGCCCGTCTGAAGTTTGCTAGAGAGCAGGACGACTGATCCGTGTAAAGGAAAGAATGAATGGGGCCATGTATCGTAAGATTTTGAGTGAAAACCTCCTTCCATCAGCAAGGGCATTGAAGATGAAACGTGGCTGGGTCTTTCAGCATGACAATGATCCCAAACACACCGCCCGGGCAACAAAGGAGTGGCTTCGTAAGAAGCATTTCAAGGTCCTGGGGTGGCCTAGCCAGTCTCCAGATCTCAACCCCATAGAAAATCTTTGGAGGGAGTTGAAAGTCCGTGTTGCCCAGCAACAGCCCCAAAACATCACTGCTCTAGAGGAGATCTGCATGGAGGAATGGGCCAAAATACCAGCAACAGTGTGTGAAAACCTTGTGAAGACTTACAGAAAACGTTTGACCTCTGTCATTGCCAACAAAGGGTATATAACAAAGTATTGAGATAAACTTTTGTTATTGACCAAATACTTATTTTCCACCATAATTTGCAAATAAATTCATAAAAAATCCTACAATGTGATTTTCTGAATTTTTCCCCCTCATTTTGTCTGTCATAGTTGAAGTGTACCTATGATGAAAATTACAGGCCTATCTCATCTTTTTAAGTGGGTGAACTTGCACAATTGGTGGCTGACTAAATACTTTTTTGCCCACTGTATGTGTATGCCTGATCTCCATGAGCAATATTTCCTAGGACTCACTGCCTCTCTCCGCTGTCTCCATCTGCTCTCTAACTCCAGCATGACCAGCCCCCAGAACCTGTGGCTATTACTGCTGCTGTATCTACACTATCACACTTCCCCCTTCTCTTCACTTGATTCACTTGGTTCACCTATTACTCTGCGTCCTCTGCTTTCTTTATTCTCATTGTCTGTTCTGAGTCACTTAGGATTTGCTTTAGACTTAGTTCAGACTCACACATGAACGATTCACATTTGATTCATGTTGAATTCACTTGAGTCGTATGTTAGTCAGAGCTGTTCCACAGAGAGAGCCGGGTGAACGACAGAGAGAGCGAGAGAGAGAAAGAGAGAGAGAGATAAAGACACGTGGGCGACAGAGAGAGAGAGAGATAAAGACACGTGGGCGACAGAGAGAGAGAGAGATAAAGACACGTGGGCGACAGAGAGAGAGAGATAAAGACACGTGGGCGACAGAGAGAGAGAGATAAAGACACGTGGGCGACAGAGAGAGAGAGAGATAAAGACACGTGGGTGACAGAGAGAGAGAGATAAAGACACGTGGGCGACAGAGAGAGAGAGATAAAGACACGTGGGCGACAGAGAGAGAGAGATAAAGACACGTGGGCGACAGAGAGAGAGAGATAAAGACACGTGGGCGACAGAGAGAGAGAGATAAAGACTTGGGCGACAGTGAGGACGGACAGATTTAAAAAAGAAAGAGAGGAAAGCCGTGTGATCAGAAGGACAAGCAGTCAGAGTGCAGCAGAAGAGAAAGAGAGAGAGCACAACTTTACCCGCTACTGCTCCTGTTGGTCCGGAACGGAGAGATCAGAGAGGGTCAGAGACAGCGAGACAGAGGAGAGAGAGAGAGAGAGGTAGGAAAGAAAGAGACAGAGAAGGAGAGAAAACGGGACAAAGGGAAAAGGACGGGTTTGAAGGAGGAAAAACATCCATATGAGAGACAGAGAAACAGAAAAAAAGAGTGCAAGGCCTGCGTTTTGTTAGATCCCTCCCCTCTAACATACACACATATCTTTAACCTCCCCAACATACACACTCCTAGCTACCTGTCTGTTTGTCTGTCATATTTTTAACCTCCTCAACATACACACTCCTAGCTACCTGTCTGTTTGTCTGTCATATCTTCAACCTCCCCAACATACACACTCCTAGCTACCTGTCTGTTTGTCTGTCATATCTTCAACCTCCCCAACATACACACTCCTAGCTACCTGTCTGTTTGTCTGGCATGGGAAGTTATATAATTCAATGCTAGTTTCATGGCTAACCAATCTATGACTTTATTGAAGCCCATTATCACACTCACACTCACACTCACACACACACACACACACACACACACACACACACACACACACACACACACACACACACACACACACACACACACACACACACACACACACACACAAACACACACACACACACACATACAGAGAACTCTATAACTGGGACACAGCACCAAACTAATGTCACCATCGACGCTTAACATCAATGATGCTTTAACAATTCCATAGGGTCAACTAAGGGGAACATCCATGTTAGTAACCATAGTAACCAATAGAGTAACCAATTTCAAACCACTTCCTTTCCAGTCATCTGATTGGTCCACTAGTGTAGGTGTGTACCAGTTTCGACCTATCAGTATCCTGCCTTGGGAAGGGCATTATGTTCAGGCACAGCGGTTCTTCTATTTATTTGAGAGGCATGCAGGATGACGGCATGAGCCCAGATACCACCGATCAGCAGGCCAGACACTGGATGCCAGAGTAATTAGATCAAAGTGGTGATACAGATCTCAAATGGGAGTACTCGTTCTATCTGCAATGCTGCTTGATTTCAACCAATTGAATAAAGGCACTATCTTTATCTGTTACAGTCTGCTTTGGCCCTGTGAGTTTCACTGTTATCTGACTGATCTATCAAAGTCTCTGTCTGTCTGTCTGACTAATCTATCAAAGTCTCTCTCTGTCTGTCTGACTAATCTATCACAATCTCTGTCTGACTGATCATTCAGTCTCTCTCTCTCTCTCTCTCTGTCTGTCTTGCTGTCTCTCTGACTGATCTATCAGAGTACCAGTCTCTCTGACTGATCTATCAGAGTCTGTCTGTCTGTCTGTCTGTCTGTCTGTCTGTCTGTCTGTCTGTCTGTCTGGACCTTTGTCAAACATTCCATTATACCCTGAGACTAAAAATGCAGGCCTAACACAGACAGTGAAACACATGAACATACATATACACTCAGATGGACACACATATATACAGTATGCAACACACACATATACATACAGAAAGACACATATATACATGAAATACTCAAACACACACACACACACACACACACACACACACACACACACACACCCACACACACACACACACACACTTGACAGTGACACACACATACACACATAACATGGCAGGATCAGGGGGTCAGTCCCACAGACAGGGGGTGCCACTGCCACCCTGGAGCACCGGCCACTCAGAGGAAGAGTAGCATGAAGTTGTCCCTAGACACTGATCTAGGATCATATTCGTTTTTACCAGCCTAACAGGCAAGGTTAGGATTTGTGGGAGGACAATCTGGTCTTAGATCTGTGGTTTGATGCAACTTCTACCTTGAGCGTCCCAATATTCCTACAAATCATCCTTTCCTTCATCTCCTTCACATGACTGCAGATGTGAAATGATTGGATAGGTAATTGTAATGATGCTAATGCTAGCTGGGCAATGCTAACATTCTGTGAATCTATCCAGTTGGAGATCAGGAAAACGGAGTGAGGAGGAGAAGAAGGAATGTAAAAGGGATTGGTGAACAGTTTGTTTCTCTCCACAGGAGCAGAGTAAAGGAGTGAGGGATGGAGGGATGGAGGGATGGAGGGGGGAAGGAGGGAGTATTCTGCAGGCACATCCAGGTATCTTTTTCTATCTTTCTCCATTAAAGGAGAAGAAAACTTGCATGCCCACTGTAACGGTAATCTGTAGCCCCTCTCTATGGAGGGGAAGCAAAGGGTTAAGCAAAGGGAGCTAGTGTTAGGGACTAGGGAGTAAGGGTGGAAGAAAGGGACCTTCCCTGAGGAGGTATAAGACATGCTTGAGAAGATACAAAGCGGAGTGATTTCTGTTTGCGAAACACGCAACACCCCTATCAGCTAATGAATGATCATATACTCAGAGCTATGATAGGTTCTTCATTTGCATTACAGAAATGACTGTTAGTTATAGCCATTCCCATTCTTAGATGCATGTACATGGACCTCAAGTATGTATGCATGCTTATGTGCACCTCATCCTCATACCCGGGCTTTCCTTTAGTTGGGCTTTCGATTCCATTTTGATTCAGTCAATTCAGATGATCCGTTGAAATTGAATGAATGGTTTTGAAAATATCCCAGTATTTTCTTTGAAGGGGTTCAACATTTCAAATTCAATTCCTGAATTGAGTGAATCAAAATGCCCTGGTCGCCATGTTTTTCCATTGTTCAATGATCCACCTGTATAAGGGGACTGGGTTAGCGTGGAAAGACTCACATCAATACTGTCAGAATAACTCATGCACTATGTGTTCAGGTAGCATGTACAATAATCAACTCACACGCCTTAACCAATGACTTTATATCATGCAACTATGTATACAATCATTGTAAAATCATATCCTAGGTCTAAATCAACCAGCCTGGAGAAATCCTGGACCCCAATTCAGGCGCCGCGGTATTCTAGCACACAGTCCAAAAACAACCCTTTTAAGCCGACCCAAATTTTAGCATCACACCCAACCCAACCAACCAGTCTGTTGATCTATCCTGTGTCGGTCCAGGTAGTCACATTAAGACTCATCTCTTTTCAAGAGGGTCAATATATCAATGTACTATTCCAAGAACTACACCTCTCTTCACTCAACCCCACCTGCCCCCACCCCCACACCAGCCCTAAACCCCTTGTCTCAACCTTCTTCTTTTTTACCCCATCCTGATCCCGGCTACAACCCCAGCACTTCTCTTTCACCCCCAGCTCCCGTTCCATTTAGCCTTAGACCCAGCACTTCTCTTTCCTCACACCCACAGCTCCCGTTCCATTTAGCCTTAGACCCAGCACTTCTCTTTCCTCACACCCCCAGCTCCCGTTCCATTTAGCCTTAGACTCAGCACTTCTCTTTCCTCACACCCCCAGCTCCCGTTCCATTTAGCCTTAGACCCAGCACTTCTCTTTCCCCACACCCCCAGCTCCCGTTCCATTTAGTTTTAGACCCAGCACTTCTCTTTCCTCACACCCCCAGCTCCCGTTCCATTTAGTCTTAGACCCAGCACTTCTCTTTCCTCACACCCCCAGCTCCCGTTCCATTTAGCCTTAGACCCAGCACTTCTCTTTCCTCACACCCCCAGCTCCCGTTCCATTTAGCCTTAGACTCAGCACTTCTCTTTCCTCACACCCCCAGCTCCCGTTCCATTTAGCCTTAGACCCAGCACTTCTCTTTCCTCACATCCCCAGCTCCCGTTCCATTTAGCCTTAGACCCAGCACTTCTCTTTCCTCACACCCCCAGCTCCCGTTCCATTTAGCCTTAGACCCAGCACTTATCTTTCCTCACACCCCCAGCTCCCGTTCCATTTAGCCTTAGACCCAGCACTTCTCTTTCCTCACACCCCCAGCTCCCGTTCCATTTAGCCTTAGACCCAGCACTTCTCTTTCCTCACACCCCCAGCTCCCGTTCCATTTAGCCTTAGACCCAGCACTTCTCTTTCCCCACACCCCCAGCTCCCGTTCCATTTAGCCTTAGACCCAGCACTTCTCTTTCCTCACACCCCCAGCTCCCGTTCCATTTAGCCTTAGACCCAGCACTTCTCTTTCCCCACACCCCCAGCTCCCGGTCCATTTAGTCTTAGACCCAGCACTTCTCTTTCCTCACACCCCCAGCTCCCGTTCCATTTAGTCTTAGACCCAGCACTTCTCTTTCCTCACACCCCCAGCTCCCGTTCCATTTAGCCTTAGACCCAGCACTTCTCTTTCCTCACACCCCCAGCTCCCGTTCCATTTAGCCTTAGACCCAGCACTTCTCTTTCCCCACACCCCCAGCTCCCGTTCCATTTAGCCTTAGACCCAGCACTTCTCTTTCACCCCCAGCTCCCGTTCCATTTAGCCTTAGACCCAGCACTTCTCTTTCCTCACACCCCCAGCTCCCGTTCCATTTAGCCTTAGACCCAGCACTTCTCTTTCCTCACACCCCCAGCTCCCGTTCCATTTAGCCTTAGACCCAGCACTTCTCTTTCACCCCCAGCTCCCGTTCCATTTAGCCTTAGACCCAGCACTTCTCTTTCCTCACACCCCCAGCTCCCGTTCCATTTAGCCTTAGACCCAGCACTTCTCTTTCCTCACACCCCCAGCTCCCGTTCCATTTAGCCTTAGACCCAGCACTTATCTTTCCTCACACCCCCAACTCCCGTTCCATTTAGCCTTAGACCCAGCACTTCTCTTTCCCCACACCCCCAGCTCCCGTTCCATTTCGCCTTAGACCCAGCACTTCCCCCATCCTAAACCTTTATTTTATTAAAGCACCCGTCTTTATCCCACACCAAGCTCCAGCCCCAGCGATAGTATCAGCTCCATCACCAGCCATAGCACCTGTCCCACTCCCAGCCCAAGCTCAGGCAGTGGTGTGCAGAAGAAGGAAGCTGAAATACCTGCTCCGTAGGGGGGTGGAGGAGGGGTGCGGCTCAGGCCCCTAAGTTCCAGAACCGCCCGGGACACTAAAGGGTTACAGGTGCCTGGGGTGGTCCTCACACCCACGGGAGATAAGGGGGAGGAGAGGAGCGAGAGAGGGGGGCGTAGTGGACGTTGGGAGAGAAAGGGGGAGGGGGATAGTGTTGGACCGCAGAGGGGAGAAGTAGAAACGAGGAGCGAGGGAGGCAGGTGAGATGGGAAGCGGGATAAAGGACAGGAGGAGAGGAAAGGGGTAGCCTCTGGCGAACGATGATTGAAAGGGGCATTGGGGAAACGGTAGTGCCAGTAGCCTGGGGAGTTGGATGTTATGGGAAAGTTGTGGAAAGGTTGTTGATCGAGTGAGACAGAGCAAGACAGAGGAGCTAAGACTGAGACAGAGTGAGACAGGAGAGAGAGAGCGTGGGAGTGTGAACATGAGACAGAACAAGAGCATGGGATATAAAGGGACGAGCTAGTGACAGAAGAGAGTGACAGAAGAGAGAGCGGCAGAAGAGAGAGAGTGACAGAGGAGAGAGAGAGAGTGGGGCTTTGCTCCAGGGCGCCTGTGAGGCTGTCTGCGCAGTGACGTTGTGACCACTTGCAAGGGCAGCAGAGAGAGGGGGCAGAGAGGAGAGGAGAGAGAGGGGGAGATGGGGGAGAGGAGGAGATGGGGCAGCAGGCAGGACAAGAGAGAGAGAGAGAGTTGGGGGAGAGGAGATGACGGGGCAGGAGGGTAACTTACGTGAAGGCGAAGGCCACCAGAGCACCACTAACCACTATAAAGTCCAGGATGTTCCACAGGTCACGGAAATAGGAGCCCTGGTGCAACACCAGGCCCAGATCCACCATCTGAGAGAGAGGTGGGGGGTGGGGGGGGGGGGGGGGGAGATAGAAAGTGAGAGAGAGAGTGAGAGGAAATATTAGAGTGAGGGCGACAGAGAGAGTGGATATGTTTTGTTATTGATTGTCTCACGTTAAAAAATTACAAGTATAGCTAGAGTGAAATAGATTCACAATTACCTTAATCAACATCTCAAAGGTGAACACTCCCGTAAACACATAGTCAAAGTAGCGCAGAACCTGCATAAAGGGAGAGAGAGGACACAGAGTAACACAGAGGACGCAGACGTAAAGTAGAAGCTCGCTAATAGTTCAGTTAGCATGGAGGGTAAAGTAAAAGTTAGCTAGTAGCTAAGTTAGCATTGAGGGTAAAGTAGAAGTTAGCTATAATAGCTAAGTTAACATTGAGGGTAAAGTAGAAGTTAGCTATAATTGCTAAGTTAGCATGGAGGGTAAAGTAGAAGCTAGCTAAACTAGCTAAGTTAGCACAGAGGGTAAAGTAAAAGTTAGCTAATAGCTAAGTTAGCATGGAGAGTAAATATAAGCTAATACGGACACAGAGCTAGCATTGAGTGTCTCACATTGTTGCGAGGTGATTCTGGCCAGACGGGGTCTTCTGCTGCCAGGGCGATACTGCTCATAGCGATGGTAGACAGGATACCAAACTCAAAGAATTTCAGAGTCACAATGTAGTGGCATAGTCTCCGGAACCTGATCACACACACAGACACACACAAGCAAGGACGTACACACACACACACACAGACACACACAAGCATGCACGTACACACACACACACAAACACACACACACACACACACACACACAAGCACACACACACAGACACACACACATTGCAACAACAACAAAAAATGCATCATTAACATAATTAATACTGAATATACGTGTGTGTTATTGTGATTGTGTGTGTGATTGTGATTGTGTGTGCATTTACGCCCACATACGGGTTGGTGGTAGAGAGGATGAACATGGAGCTATAGGGGGGCATTGGTTTGGGTCCATCTTCATCACCCTTCTCATCATCATCATCATCCTTATCCTCCTTCTTAGGCAGAGGCTCCGTGTTAGCATTTTTATTGACTGGAGGGATGCAAGAAAGAGAGGGAGGAGAGAGAGAGACAGAGGGGGAGGGAGGGGGTGGATAGGAGAGGAGAGGAAAGGAAAGGAAAGGACAGGAAAGAATGAAGGGAAGAAACAAGAATTCAGAAATAGCATGGCATGTGTGGCTGTTTCTCAATGTTTTGACTGAAGATGTGACCTGATAAACCTTGGTCATACACAGTCTCCCTCCATCCCCCTCCCCTCCTCTTTCTTCCCTCTCTCTCACCCTGCAATATGGCGTTGTGGGAAGGAAACATGGGTGGTATGTCCACTGCCGTGTGGTCCGGTATCCGGGTGCTACTTCCGTATGCAGGAACCAGGCTTCCATCTAGGCCCAGGTGGGAGCTGCTGTTGGTCAGGTGAGTGTTGAGGCCTGCAGGGCCGAAGCCTGGACCTGGAGTAGTGTGTTTGGCTGGGCTGGGGAGGCCCGAGGCTGGGCAGGGCTGCTGGGTGGAGCCTGGGGGTAGCTGGGGCTGGCTGGTGGCCAGTTTACTGTTCATGACATTGTCCATGTCCTCGCTGTACTGGCTGTCCTGTCTACAGAGGCTCTTCTGGATGGGCCGTGTGGTGGACAGGTTGGGACCATCCCTATAGAGGGAAAGATAAGGAAAGAAAGGAAGAGAGGGAGAAACAAGAGAGATTGATGGAAGAGAAGGAGTATGGAAATGTCAGAAATGATCTGAGAACTACTGTAAAAGGACACTGGTTGACAGAGGAAAGTGTGAGTGCGAGTATATATGTGTGTGTGTCTGTGTGTGTCAGGGTCTCCCTCACTTCCTGCGGTGTTGCCGCGTCCTCTTCCCCTCACCATCACACCCCGACTGAGTGCCATGGCGATGCCGTCTCTGCCTCCTCTCACCTCCATCACCCCCCTCTTGCTCCCCCTCGCCTTCTCCTTCTGTCCCCCTGCTCTTGTGCCGCCTTTCCCCTCCTCCTCCTCCTCCTCCACCACCTCCACCTCCCCCCTCTTCGTCCTCTGGGGGCATGCGGTGCTGGCGGGGTTTCCTGTGCTCCGATGAGCCCGCCTGGCCCCGTGGGTGGTGGTGCCTTCTCTGGGGCCTCTCCTCTCCACTCTGTCCCAGCATCGTTGCATCTAGGCGGGTATGGGAGGAGTGGTGGTGTTGGAGCTCCTGGTGCTCCTTGCTCTCCTTACGGCTCCTGCGGCTCTCCGTAGAGTCTGCCCGCTCATAGGGCCTTCCAGGGCCTGAACCAGACCCTGAGCCCCCACCTCCTCCTCCCCCACCTCCTCTCTCGTGGACGTGTGTCTGCTTGCGGAGCAGCTGGTCGGCGTGCTGCTGGCTGAGGCGGGGGTCAGGCTCTTTGGTGGTCTTGTTGGTGTTGTTGTTGCGGTTCTCCTGGGGGTCCACCACTAGAGGGCGGTCTGTATGGGTCTTCATGTCAGGACGGATGTGGCGGGAGTAGTTCACCTGGAAGAAAGGGGAGGGGGGAGGGAGGGAAAGGTTGGGTTGGGAGAGTTGTAAGCAGGGGACGGACGAAGAAGGCCAGGCGGAATCAAGGAGAGGCATAATATCGTTAGCATCCCAGAGGTCACATAACCTCCTATAATGCTTCATTTTTCAAAAACTTGATTCAATTATTGGTAAATTGACAAAGGCACCAACCAATATGTCCCATTTCGCACCAGGTAATTACCAGGTAGTTCTCAATTATGATGAACTATATGAGGTAAGTACCCGAAAGTATCAAGCAGGTAAGTATCAGCTTTACCCAGACCAATAAAAAGTGTTACCAACTTTCGTAATTTCTCCCCTTTCTGTGTTCCATCGCTCTCTCCACACTTCTCCATTTGGTTTGTTGTCTCTCACTGTCTCCCTTCATCCTTACCCACCTCCCTCCTTACCCCCCTCTCTGGGGTGTTAGGTAGCCTAGAGGTTAGAGCTTGGGACAGTAACCGAAAGGTTGCTT
This sequence comes from Salvelinus fontinalis, assembly GCF_029448725.1. NCBI lineage: Eukaryota > Metazoa > Chordata > Actinopteri > Salmoniformes > Salmonidae > Salvelinus > Salvelinus fontinalis. The sequence goes on along the minus strand of NW_026600297.1, from coordinate 446,219 downwards.
GTTTGAATCCCTGAGCCGGCAAGGTGGAAACATCTGCTGTTCTGCCCTTGAGCAAGGCAGTTAACCCCCACAACAACTGCTCCCCTGGCGCCAATGACGTGGATGACAATTAAGGCAGCCCCCCGCACCTCTCTGTTTCAGCTTAAATGCGGTAGACACATTTTGATTGAATGCATTCAATTGTGCAACTGATTAGGTATCCCCTTTCCATCCCTCCACTCTCCTTCCCTTCCTTCCATCCTTCCCCCCTCCCTCCCGCTCTCCTTGCCTTCCAGCGGTCCTCTGGGTCCAGTTCGTTGTAGAGGGCCTCTCTGCTGGTCATTAGAGTCTGTTTCCTCAGCTCCTTGGTCCTCTGTTCCCAAACGGACTTATTACCACCCTTATTGTTCTTCTGCTGCTCCTTACTACAGGGACGGAGAGAGGGGAAAGGATGAGAGGAGGGACAGAGAGAGGGGGACCGAGAGAGAGGTAGAGGGTAGAAGAGATGAGAGAAGAGAGCAGGCGAGAGAAAGAGGAGGGAGGCGAGATGGAGGAAAGGTGAGACAGATGGACAGAGAGTTGGATGAAAGGGGAGAACAGCGAGGAGAAAAGAGAGGTTAAGAAATGGAGACAGAAAGCATGATGGAGAGCAGAGGAGAAGGAGGGGAGGCAGAGAGGGAGAGAAAAGAGATGGTGGGTGGGGAGGAGAGTGTCAAATACCAGGTTAAGCAGTGGTATCTGAGTGAATTTACAAATATACAAACACACAGACATACAGAAACCTACATACACAGGTATACAGAAATATAAACACAAGCAAATACACAAACACACACTATAGAGCTCACACACACACACGTGTAAAGGGTCACCTTGCTGGACCTACAGGGCAGAAACACAGAGCTACTGAAGGAGTATGGTCGACCACAGTTTCCCAAAGCAGTGGGCAGACCAGCCCCACTTTGGGAAACCACACAGAGAGAGGCACAAGATGGAGAATGATATTGAGGCAAGGTTAGAAAATTACACAGTCGACCAGGAAACCCAACCCAAAAGGACCCAACGAAGGAACCAAAATGGAATCATCAACAAAAAGACCCAAAATGGAAGTTCTGAGAAAAAAGGGCAAACCTCAGATGACACTCTATTCTCCATATTTTGCACTACCCTTATGAAAGGCTCAGGTCAACAGTAGTGCACTATATGGGGAATAGGGTGCCATTTGAGATGTTACCAACGAAAGAACCAAAATGGCGCCCCGGCCCCACTAACTCCCTTTCCCAGGGACCACAGTCAACCACAGTAAAGCCACAGCCATACTGCGGGGAGCAGCCAACAGAAAATATACTCAAAATAAGCCAACTCAAAAACCAACAAAAAAGCAAAGGAGTAAAAAACTCATAATTAGGGGGGAATAATTAAAACAGGATGGTTTAAAGGAGGCGAGGAAAGGAAAAGCGGGCGAAAAGAAACAGAAGGAGTATAAATGAGTAAATACCAGTCCAGAAAGGGGTCGGAAGCGTTGTGACCTGTGCTGTTTACTTTCTCGCTGAGGAGGAAAACAGTCAGTGAGTGACATGACACAGAGAACACACACGTGCCCAATTCACACTATATGACCAACCAGAACCTAGCCAAGCAGAGCTGTACTGGGCTGGCCTGGCTACGCAACCACCATCATCATTATAATAGTGTTACGTCATCATTATAATAGTGTTATGTCATCATTATAATAGTGTTAAGTCATCATTATAACAGTGTTACGTCATCATTATAATAGTGTTATGGCATCATTATAATAGTGTTAAGTCATCATTATAATAGTGTTATGTCATCATTATAATAGTGTTATGTCAACCATGCTGGAAAGAACCATGTGAAAAAAAGATATCTGAGCCAGCACAGTACATTTAGGGTCGGCCCTATAGTGTGAATGAGGCAACACACTCCTCAACCCTCACACACACACACACACACACACACACACACACACACACACACACACACACACACACACACACACACACACACACACACACACACACACACACACACACACACACACACACAGACTAACACATACACACCATTTCAACTCACACTGCTCAAACAACCATCTTGCTATGTCTCTATTCATCTATCTCTCCATTTCTATTCTGTTCTCTTTTTCTTTCTCTTTTTATCTTCCTCTCCTTTCTCTCTCCATTTTTCACCTTTCTTTCTCTTGCACAAATGTTATTTCTCCCTGTAAACTTTTCTCATACTGTTTCTCTATCTCAGGATCCACATCTCCCTTCCACTACACAGGCGTCCATATCTCTCTAGCTCACATTTTGTCTCTGTTGCACAGAGTATCTACACATCTCTCCATTCATTCTACCAAACACAGACTGCCCTTCAAACGAAGGCAGCTTCTATCTCTCTACAACTAGGCAGAGAGACAATCATAGCCACGTGTTCTCTTACAGCGGATATCTCAAGACACACACCGTTACCCAGGTCTTCTTGTTGTCATGACATGTTTACAACATGTGCTATGTCATCATTATAATAGTGTTACGTCATCATTATAATAGTGTTATGTCATCATTATAATAGTGTTATGTCATCATTATAATAGTGTTATGTCATCATTATAACAGTGTTACGTCATCATTATAATAGTGTTATGGCATCATTATAACAGTGTTACGTCATCATTATAATAGTGTTATGTCATCATTATAATAGTGTTACGTCATCATTATAATAGTGTTATGTCATCATTATAATAGTGTTAAGTCATCATTATAACAGTGTTACGTCATCATTATAATAGTGTTATGGCATCATTATAATAGTGTTAAGTCATCATTATAATAGTGTTATGTCATCATTATAATAGTGTTATGTCATCATTATAATAGTGTTACGTCATCATTATAATAGTGTTATGTCATGATTATAATAGTGTTATGTCATCATTATAATAGTGTTATGTCATCATTATAATAGTGTTACGTCATCATTATAATAGTGTTATGTCATGATTATAATAGTGTTATGTCATCATTATAATAGTGTTATGTCATTATTATAATAGTGGTATGTCGGCCTTGTGAAGGAGGGGTCAGGTAAAGTGTAACCCATTTAGATCCAGAGAGAAATCTTCTTCACAGAGTCCCAGACAGGGACTCAGAGTATCTCCTAACCTGCTTTAGCAAGTGTGGAGATTCCAGCTTGGAAAATCCCTGTTTGCAAAGCTATTATATGATTTGGATTTATACTGGCACGGCGGGGCAGTGCTAGGAATGACGTCACAGTCACCTCATTAGTGGAAACCATTCCTAGTATTGCCCTATCAGTGCACCTTTAGCTGTCTTGCAGACTAGGAAACATGTCCAAGACACAACACACAACAATAGTCAACACACCATACAAACGTGGGCTACGTCAGAGATTGACTGAGTGTGTGTGTGTGTGTGTGTGTGCGTGTGTGTGTGCATGTGTGCGTGTGTGTGTGTGTGTGTGTGTGTGTGTGTGTGTGTGTGTGTGTGTGTGTGTGTGTGTGTGTGTGTGTGTGTGTGTGTGTGTGTGTGTGTGTGTGTGTGTGTGTGTGTGTGTGTGTGTGTGTGTGTGTGTGTGTGTGCGTGTATTTGCTTGCATGCATACATGTTCATGTTTCAGAGTAGAAACAACAGTTGTAACCTTACTATAATAGTAGTGGAGGTCAACTCTATGTGTGATATTGGAAGTGTCCCTACGTCCTCAGGCTCCCCTGCTGTGACATTATAAGGGCTGTGGACCGTGGACACACTGTGAACTTCACGATGAGAGAACAGAGAGCTGCAGAGAAAGGATCTAAGACTCACTGCTTCCTACTGGAGGAGGAGTTCAAACACTGTGTGTGTGTGTGTGTGTGTGTGTGTGTGTGTGTGTGTGTGTGTGTGTGTGTGTGTGTGTGTGTGTGTGTGTGTGTGTGTGCGTGTGCGTGTGCGTGTGCGTGTGTGTGTGTGCGAGAAAGTACGCAGGTGTCTGCATGTGCAGCTGAAAAGTGAACACACTAAGAGAGATGAGGGGGCAAGGATGAGAGAAACAACAGAGAGAGATATGGAAACAGAGAAAGAAAGAGAGATACTTACGCCGCTATGGACAGGTTGGTTGCAGACTGAGGGCTGACTTCGGCCACCTCCTTGGCTTTTTGCAAAGCATTTTTCTTGGAAGCGGCTTCCTCTTCCTGCTCGTCCTACCAAAGAAAGCGAGTGGGAGAGAGAGAGGGGGAGGAGGGGAGACAGGAAATACATAGGAGGGAGAGAGCGAGGGGGGGATAAAAAGCAGAGATAGAGGAGGTTGATACAGATGGTAGACAGAGTGAGAGAAGAGAGCAATGACCTTTATAGATATAGTTATAGATAGGAGAAAGAGGGACGTTGACAGATACAGGTACATGGAGACACAGAAGACGAGGTGAAGCGAGAGGGCTGACTCCGACCCCAAAATCAGGCCACGTGAGAATAAAGCGTGAAGCAGACCAAGTGGGGATTTTTTTGTATGGCGACAATGAGAGAATTTGGTCAATATAAAATGTAATTGCTAATTTGCATAGTGAGGCTTATTTGATCGAATAAAAGTTTCAGAATGTTTAGGTTATTACTGATATAGGTGGACGCACGTGGCATGCCTGTTGTTCACATGCGTATCTGCCCTCTCATTGGCTAGAACGTTCCCACCAGTTCCCGCATTCTCCCGCCTGCCTTCCGCCTTTGCAGACATTTATTCCCATTGTTAGAGCATTCAGTCCAATATCTGTCAATATACAGATACTTTTTGATGGGGAGCTAACAGGCTGAGAGGTCATTTCCTGAACTGAAGGGTCATTCTATTTGACCCCAGTAGGTGTGGCTAGGTCAGTGTACAAAGTACTGTACCTTAGTGAGTTCCTGTGCGTTGGCCAGATTGTCCACAGCGATGGCCAAGAACACATTCAGCAGAGTGTCTGAGAGCAAAGGGTTAAAGACAGAAACTACACACAACACAGTGTGTGGGAATGAGACTCTGTGTGTGTGTGTGTGTGTGTGTGTGTGTGTGTGTGTGTGTGTGTGTGTGTGTGTGTGTGTGTGTGTGTGTGTGTGTGTGTGTGTGTGTGTGTGTGTGTGTGTGTGTGTGTGTGTGTGTGTGTGTGTGTGTGTAAGGCTACAGTTGCCGAAAAGTGTGAGCACGATGAAGAAGACTGAGAAGACCATTCCGTTGTTGACTCCTCCCTGAGACTCTATTCCATCATACATGACCATGTTCCAGTCTTCTCCGGTCAGGATCTGGGGGAGAACACACTCCTAATAAACATGTAGGATCTTCATTTTAGGCACTTTGCTATAGCAGGAAAAAAATCACCCAGCAACAGGAAATGTGAATTATTATGTGGATTATAATTACTGGACATTTTTTGTAGGGGTTGATCAATTTTTCATTAGGGCAAATCAAGTCTGACATTTTAAAGTGGAAATTACAAACTTTAGAAGCCTTCTTATACCTTGAATACACTACGAGTTTGCATTTTCTGCGGAGCGGGACATTTCTCAGAAACAAAAGAGTGATAAAATTAAGATCCTACATCTGTACACACACAGACACTCATACACTTGTACTACTGTACACATACACTCTTATACACACACACACAATCTTATACACACACACACACACTCTTAAACACCCACTTATAAACAGACGCTTTGCACACGTTAGGACTGCTTATCTTGGGACTGCTTACACACTCACCTTTCCCTACCTTTACACTCATCTGTCCTCTTTCTTTCTCTCCTATCCCCCATTTCCAGTGTGCTACCACTTCCACTCTTCTCCTGCCCTCTTTTCTCATTGCATTATCTCTTTCCTTTCTCTCCCCTCTCCCCTCTCCCCTCCCCCCTCCCGTCTTTGTCCACTCACCTGGAACACAGTCATTATTGCTGCAGGGAAAGTATCAAAGTTGGTCGGGGGAGTGCCAGATTCAAAATTAAACCTAGAGGATAAACAGAGAGAAATTGAGGAAGAGAGAAAGAGAGCGAGAGAAAGATAGCGAGAGAGAGAGAGATTAAAGATGACACCAAACAGTCAGACACTGAAGATAAAGAGTGACAGGGGAAGGGGAGGAAGGGGGAGGAAGGATGAAAGGGGGAGGAAGGATGAAAGGGGCAAGAAAAGAGGGGACAAGAAGAGGAGGTACTGACTGTCCTCCGAAGAGCTGCATGCCCAACAGAGCGAAGACGACGATAAAGAGGAAGAGGAGGAAGAGCAGGCTTATAATGGATTTCATGGAGTTGAGCAGAGATACAACCAGGTTCCTCAAAGACGCCCAGTACCTGAGAGAGAGAGAGAGAGAGAAAGAGAGAGAGAAAGAGAGAGAGAAAGAGAAAGAAAAAGAGAAAGAGAAAGAGAAAGAGCGAAATAGAAAGAAAAGAGTTTAGAAAAGCCTATACATTTCCAATTGCCTTTCATGGTCGTTTGTTAATGAGACATGCTGACAAACAGATTGATAAGATATCCGATACAGAGGTTGACTCAAAGTCAGTAGAGACTTACTTGGTGACTTTGAAGATTCTCAGTAACCTTAGAGCTCGTAATACACTGATACCAAAGGATGTCCCAGGCTGGATAAAACCCCACAGCACCTCGAATATGCTGCCACATATTACCTGCCACACACACACACACACGATTAGTGATGTTATCCAAAACATGCGGTCAAAAATGATATGTGAGTTTGTGTGTTTACTCTATTGGTGTGTGTGTGTGTGTGTGTGTGTGTGTGTGTGTGTGTGTGTGTGTGTGTGTGTGTGTGTGTGTGTGTGTGTGTGTGTGTGTGCGTGCGTGCGTGCGTGCGTGCGTGCGTGCGTGCGTGCGTGCGTGCGCGTGTGTGTGCGTGCGTGTGTGTGTGTACCCTAGAGTAGACGAGTTCCACCACTCACAATGCAGTCAAAGCAGTTAAAGGAGGAGTGAAAGTAAGGCTGTGACCCCAGTCCATAAATCTTTATACCCATCTCAGACATGAAGATACTCAAGAAGACGAACTCTGCAAAGTCTGGAAGAGGTGAAAAGAGAGAGGGAACAGGGGGAGAGAGCGGGAAAGATCAGACATGAGCGAGCAAGCAAGAAAATGCAGGAGGATGATATCAAAAGAAAAGGAATAAAGAGGGGCATTGAAAAATTCACTGTAAGAAGCAATCAGAGAGGAACTTTCATTACGCACACCTGTCCCCTATTACCACTGATTAGTACTTGTATAAGTGTGCCCTTAGGTTTCCATTGGGCTGTCGGTTATTGTTACTGTGTCCGTTGGTGCGTGTGAGTACCTGTGCTGTGTGTTTGGGGCTTTTGTTCCCTTGTGGATTGAGCAGATGTTTACGGGTCTCGTCCCGTGTGTTAATCATTGTGCATGTGTGTTATTTATTCAAGGTACTCTTTTGTTTGTGTTTCAAGCCTGTGTTTTTGTTACGTGTTTGTTTGGTCTTCGTCCCCGTGCCTTTACACGGCACGCCATCATTTGGGGCTTAATAAAAAACCTTATTACGCGTTCCTGTGTCTGTCTCCCGAATCTCCTTTAAGCCAACGTGACAGAATCTCCTTTAAGCCAACGTGACAGAATCTCCTTTAAGCCAACGTGACAGAATCTCCTTTAAGCCAGCGTGACAGAATCTCCTTTAAGCCAGCGTGACAGAATCTCCTTTAAGGCAACGTGACAGAATCTCCTTTAAGCCAACGTGACAGAATCTCCTTTAAGCCAACGTGACAGAATCTCCTTTAAGCCAACGTGACAGAATCTCCTTTAAGCCAACGTGACAGAATCTCCTTTAAGCCAACGTGACAGAATCTCCTTTAAGCCAACGTGACAGAATCTCCTTTAAGCCAACGTGACAGAATCTCCTTTAAGCCAACGTGACAGAATCTCCTTTAAGCCAGCGTGACAGAGAGGTAGAGAGAGAAATAAAGAAAAGTATCTAGAATTTCCATCCATCCTTCATCCCTCTCACCCTCTATCCCTCTATCCCTCCCTCCCACCCTCCATACATCCCCGCTCCCTCCCACCCTCCATACCTCCCTCCCACCCTCCCTCCGTACCTCCCTCCCTCCCTCCCACCCTCCATACCTCCCTCCCACCCTCCCTCCCTCCCTCCATACCTCCCTCCCACCCTCCATACCTCCCTCCCACCCTCCATACCTCCCTCTCTACCTCCCTCCCTCCCTCCATACCTCCCTCCCTCCCTCCGTACCTCCCTCCCAGTATGTCTACTCACAGAGGAAGTCTGAGAGTGGTTCAGGCTGGTCGTAGTGTACTACAGCCACACACATGGTGTTAAGTCCCACCAGACACAGTACACTCCAGTAGAAATACTGGGTCTTCACAATGCGTCTGATGAAGAAACGCAGACGACGCTCCCTCTTATGGAAGTTAGAGCCCTCCAGCTTTGAACTCTTCAGACTGGCCCGCGCAAAGGGAGAACCTGGGAGGAGAGGAGAAGAGTGGGAAGAGGAGAGGGGGATGGGGACAAGAGTGGAGAGAAAAACACACATTTGGTTAGCATGTAACATCTTGTGTGTGCGTGTGCGTGTGCGTGGTGTTTCTTACCCACTGCCAGGTCTCCATTCCCATCCTCTGGGTTAAGGAGATCTGTTTTGTTCTTGTTGTTTTTGATGGTGGGTCTCCTGCGGGTGGCTGAATGGGAAAAATAGAACACAACTGCTCACTATAGAACACGCAAACAAACATTGGCACAGAAGCAAAGATGCTACATTTACACTAGTAAAGATGCTACATTTACACTAGTAAAGATGCTACATTTACACTAGTAAAGATGCTACATTTACACTAGTAAAGATGCTACATTTAAACTAGCAAATATGCTACATTTACACGAGCAAAGATGCTACATTTACACGAGCAAAGATGCTACATTTACACAAGCAAATATGCTACATTTACACGAGCAAAGATGCTACATTTACACTAGTAAAGATGCTACATTTACACTAGTAAAGATGCTACATTTACACTAGCAAACATGCTACATTTACACTAGCAAATATGCTGCATTTACACTAGCAAATATGCTACATTTACACGAGCAAAGATGCTACATTTACACCAGCAAATATGCTACATTTACACAAGCAAAGATGCTACATTTACACTAGTAAAATTGTACATATACACTAGCAAAGATGATACATTTAGACTAGTAAAGATGATACCTATACAATAGTAAATATGATATATTTACACTAGCAAAGCTGCAACATTTACAATAGGAAAGATGCTACATTTACACAAGAAAATATTCTACATGTACACTAGCAAAGATGCTGCATTTACACTTGCAAAGATGCTCTGGTTACACTAGTAAATATTCTACATTTACACTAGCAAATATTATAGATTTACTCTAGTAAAGAGGATACATTTACTCCAGTAAAGATGCTACATTTACACTTGTAAAGATTATACATTTAGACTAGCAAAGATGCTACATGTATACTAGTAAAGATGATACATTTAGACTAGCAAAGATGCTACATGTATACTAGTAAAGATGATACATTTAGACTAGTAAAGCTGCAACATTTACAATGGGAAAGATGCTACATTTACACTAGAAAATATGCTACATTTACACTAGGAAAGATGCTACATTTACACTAGCAAAGATGTTCTGGTTACACTAGTAAATATTCTGCATTTACTCTAGCAAAAATGCTACATTTACACTAGAAAACATGCTACATTTACACTAGGAAAGATGCAACATTTACACTAGCAAAGATGATACATTAACACAATGTTATATTTTCTCATTGTCTGTCTCTATTTACATTCTAACATCATATCTATGTCACTACACACACACACACACACACACACACACACACACTTGGGTAAATACCGTCAAATGCATCAGGGTCTTCATCGTCTGCTAAGATCACTTCTTCTATAGGAAGGAAAAGCGAAGTAAACAATAATATGGGAATTTATATGGCAATATGTAACATATACTGTATACCATAAATATATAACATATTAAACATAAATATATAACATAAATATATAACATAAATATATAACCTATTTAACATAAATATATAACATATGTAACATAAATATATAACATATATAACATACATATAAAACATAAATATATAACATGTATAACATAAATATGTAACATAAATTAGATAAATATATAACATAAATATATAACATATGTAACATACATATATAGCATAAATATATAACATATATAACAAATATATAACATAAATATGTAACATATTTAACATAAATATATAACATAAATATGTAACATAAATTACATAAATATATAAAATATATAGCATAATTATATAACATATGTAACATAAATATATAGCATAAATATATAACATATATAACATAAATCTATAAACTCAATATATAACATAAATATATAACATAAATATGTAACATATATAACATAAATATATAACATATATAACATAAATATGTAACATATATAACATAAATAAATAACATATATAACATAAATATGTAACATAGGGTTCCAAGTATGTTTTGTGTGTAGTTGTATATGATGATAATGTACCTGCTTTACAAATCCACTCCAGGTATCCATTGAGCTCTCTCTCTATCTGCTGCTGTCTCCTCAGCTTCAGAAACTCACTCCTATTCTCCACTCGCTCTCTCTCTTTGGCAAACTCCCTGTGGTAGACACACACACATCAAGACACACATATCAAATGAAACACACATATAGATGTATACAATGACATATACACAAACATATTGTATACACACACACGCACACAAAACACACACACACACATGTCCCACACACGCACGTGCGCCCACACACAAACACATGCGTGCACACACACGCACACACTTACCCAGACAGTACACCCAGGACCAGGTTCAACATGAAGAAAGAGCCGATGATGATGAGGGGAATGAAGTACATCCAGTTCCACGCGCTCCCTGAGGCATCGTTGCTCTGAAAACACACACACACACACACACACATTTTGATCTAGTAATTCATCTTTCCCTTGTTTGACTAGAGAGGTTATACTGAGATGTAGATTTTATAAAGCCAAAAAATAGCAGACCATTTCAGGACCTTTTCATGAACTGGGACGGGGTCACCACAATACGGGGATGATTAGGACATCGTTTTATACAGTACATTGTCCAGAGTATCTGCCATTTAAACAGTTCAGCTGTCTTCCTCTCTCTTTTTCCCTCACCCTTTCTCTCCCTCTCTCAACCCTCCATTTCCCTTCTCTCTCCAACCCCCCTTTCTCTCCCTCTCTCAACCCTCCATTTCCCTTCTCTCTCCAATCCCCCTTTCTCTCCCTCTCTCAACCCTCCCCATCTTGCTGTATTTCCCCCTCAACAGAGTCCATCACAGAATGTAACGCTCTTTCCACCCTCCCTCCCTCCCTCCCTCCCTATGTCTGTGGGCGTGGCTGCTGTTGCTGTGTCCTGGACTGAATGTACTGCAGCCTTTTTAGCCATTAAACTTTCAGCACTTTCTTCCTCAGCAGCTGCAAGAATAACTCTGACTGAACAGCCCTGTTAAATATAGAGCTGCACCGCCACCGAGTGCGACTGTTGGAGGAGAGAGAAGAAGGGAAGCGGGTGGGTGAAAGGGGGTGAAGAGGAAGGGAGAAAGGGAGAAAGGGGGAAGCCGACGGGCGGCGAGAGACAGCGAGTAATTTGGTGTGGTGAGGTCGGGGGAGTAGGAAGAAGCGAAGAGGAATGGAGATGGAGAGACAGATTAAGGAAGCAGAGAGAGCGAGGAAAGAGAGAGGTGTGGGAAAGAGAAGAGGGGGAAGAGAGGGAAGGGGGTATATTGAATATGGGCCCATAGAGACTGCCGTGGATGGGACTACACTCACATTTCCCCACTACCCTCATCCACCTCTCTGTCACCATAGCAACCATTGCCACTGGCAGCAGGGCACTATTCACTGTGTCTTAGGTATGGGCACACAATACAGTATATGAGTAAATGCTATGGGCATATTTGTATAGCAGTGAAACAGGTATTGTATGAATTGGTGGGTATTTACCATGTAATTTACTAGTAAATACCATAGAAATCTATTATCCAGGTTGTAGTTGCCCCACAGATTTAATATCAGCTTATCCTGCCTCAATTCTAACCGAAACCCAAAACGAAACCTGAACCAGATCTCAAACCCCAAACCAATCCTGAATCCAATCCCAAACACAAACACAAAACCAAACCCGATCTCAAGCCACACCTAAACCTAAAACCAAACCCAAACTCCTGATCTTAAACCCAAAACCAAACCCAATCTCAAACCCTAACCCAACTCTACAGTAACTCACATAGTAGTCCAGCTCTTTAACCATCAATTAAATACCATAATACCTCTAATACAGAACCACTGTGATGTGAAGTACCGTAACTCACATAGTAGAGCAGGTCAGTCCATCCCTCCATGGTAATACATTGGAAGACTGTGAGCACGGCAAACAGGATGTTGTCAAACTGGGTGATGCCGTAGTTAGGCCCCAGCCAATACTTTCGACACGTGGTCCCGTTTGGACATAGTCTCGACGGGGCTTCGGTCCCACACGGAAACTCCTCGCGAATCTCATCTACAGGGGTACAGAGAGTTTGGGGATCAACATATTATTTAAGAGCTAGATCTTCTTTGATTCAAATTGAATTGACAGTCTTTTTGTCACTGATTTAACTGGCATTCTGATTGACTAACTGACTGTCATACTGACTGACTGACTGACTGACTGGCGACTGACTGGCTGACTGACTAACTGGTAGAATGACTGGCAATGACTGGTAGAATGACTGGCACACTGCCTGACTGGTATGCTGACTGGCACATACTGACTGGGTGACTGACTGGCAGACTGACTGACTGACATATTGGCTGACTGTCATACTGACTGACTAACTGATTGACTGACTGACTGACTGGCAGACTGACTATCAGACTGACTGGCATGCTGACTGACTGACTGACTAACTGACTGACTGTCTGACCATCCAACCAACCGACCCACCGATTTACCTGTGTGAATGTCGAAGCAGGTAGTATGGAATTTGCCCATGTAGAACTCCAGGCCGATGATAGCGAACATGAGGATTTACCTGTGTGAATGTCGAAGCAGGTAGTATGGAATTTGCCCATGTAGAACTCCAGGCCGATGATAGCGAACATGAGGATGGCGAAGAATAGCAACAGGCCGATCTGCAGCAGTGGAATCATAGCCTTCATGATGGACTTGAGGACCACCTGGAGGCCTGGGGGAGACAGCGCACATTGTTTAACAGAAACAACAGACAAAGTTAAAAAACTCTGACCTAAATCCCCAAATCCCTATAAAAATGATGTAACTTAATCAGAACTGTCCTCCCCCTCCCCTCCTCTTATGGTATCAGATGAAATAAGACTATTAGGGAGGTAGCTAGTCGTTCTCTCCGTCCCACACATCCATATGTCCCAAGACTTACTGGGTATCCCAGACACCAGTTTGAGGGGTCTCAGCACACGGACCGCTCTCAGAGTCCGCAAATCGAAGTCCGATCCCACTGTAGACAGGATCCTACAGAGAGAGATGGAGCAGAGAGAGAGAGGAGGTGGAGAGAGGGAGAGAGTGAGACAGAGGGAAGAGGGAAAATAAAGAGAAGGAATAATTATAGTATTTGAATATTTTTTAGGAACATTTGTAGCATCAGCCAATCAATGTGTGTCGGTTGCCGGGGATTTTAGTGACATCATCTGTTAATCGTTTACACTAATCACTTGGATAAGAAGAAGACTTTCAGCGAGTGAATGAGTAAGTCAATAATGTGAATGCATGAATGAGCCACGAGTCAATCAAGAGATGGAACAGGGAAGTCGATAGAGAGAGAGAAAAAGAGAGAAAGAGCAACCAAATCATGAGAAAACAAAAAGATAATTACTTGACACATTGGAAAGAATTTACAGAAAAACCAAGAAAAGTAGAATGCTATTTGGCCCTAAACAGAGAGCACACACTGACCCAAAATTTAGGAAATCTATGTACAGACTCAGTAAGCGTAGCCTTGCTATTGAGAAAGGCAGCTGAAGACTGACCTGGCAAGGCTATGCTTACTGAGTCTGTACATAGATTTCCTAAATTTTGGGTCAAGAGAAGAGAGGTTATGTGTACACTGCCCACAAAATGAGGTGGAAACTGAGCTGCACTTCCTAACCTCCTGCCAAATGTATGACCATATTAGAGACACATATTTCCCTCAGATTACACAGCCCCATAAAGAACTTGAAAGCAAATCCAATTTTAAGAAACTCCCAAATCTATTGGGTGAAATGCCACAGTGTGCAATCACAGCAGCAAGATTTGTGACCTGTTGCCACAAGAAAAGGGCAACCAGTGATGAACAAACACCCTTGTAAATACAACCTATACTTATGTTTATCTATTTTCCGTTTTGTATTTTAACTATTTGCACATCATTAAAACACTGTATATATATATATATATAATATGACATTTGAAACTTTTGTAAGTGTAATGTTTACAGTTAATATCTTATTGTTTATTTCACTTTTGTTTATTATCTATTTCACTTGCTTTGGCATTGTAAACATATTTTCTCCCATGCCAATATAGCCCCTTGAATTCAATTGAATTGAGAGAGAGAGAGAAAGAAAGAGAGAAAGAGAGAGAGATCAAAAGAGAGAGAGAGAGAGAGAAAGAGATAGAGAGAGAGAAAGAGATAGAGAGAGAGAGAGAGAGAGAGAGAGAGAGAGAGAGAGAGAGAGAGAGAGAGAGAAAGAGAGAGAGGGTGATAGAGAGAGAGAGAGAGAGAGAGAGATAGAAAGAGAGAGAGAAAGAGAGAGAGAGAGAGAGAGCGAAAGAGAAAGAGAGAGAGAAGAGAGAGAGCGAAATAGAAAGAGAGCAAGAGAGACAGAGAGAGCGATAGAGAGAGAGAGAGAGAGAGAGAGAGAGAGAGAGAGAGAGAGAGAGAGAGAGAGAGAGAGAGAGAGAGAGAGAGAGAAACCCAAGAGCTGAGCCCAGAAACGAGCCCTCTCAGTCAGCTGGTGTTCGATCTAACCAACCAAGCTGACACCAGCACTGCTTCAAAAGAAAGAATTCCAATAAACAAAATCATGAACCAATCAAAGGACTCATACATACAACATTGGAAAAACAAAATCCCAAAGCCGACTAAATTGCTATCTGACCCTAAACAGAGAATATGAATTGGCTGATTATCTCTACTCTGTCAGAGATACGAAGCAGAGACAGAACCTTACCAAGTACAGGCTGAGTGACCACCGATTGGCAATAGAAACCGGCAGACATAAAAAGACATCGCTACCCAA
Source organism: Salvelinus fontinalis (assembly GCF_029448725.1). NCBI lineage: Eukaryota > Metazoa > Chordata > Actinopteri > Salmoniformes > Salmonidae > Salvelinus > Salvelinus fontinalis. The sequence continues at coordinate 430,847 of NW_026600297.1, read as the reverse complement.
AGAGGAGCGTGTTTGTGGTCACTGCACGACAGGGGAGGTAGAAACAGAGATGCACTTTCTCCTTTACTGTGATAAATATTCCTCAGCAAGAGATTCATTATTCACAGAAATGACTACATTTATTCCAAATTTGAACTTATTAAACCCAGAGGAAAAACTAAAAATACTCATGGGCGAAGGAGCAATGGCTCCTCTTGCAGCAAAATATGTATTTGCCTGCCATAGCCTGAGGGACACTGAATAATAACATCTGCAAAGTAAGCAGTAACTTACTTATTATGACTGTTATTGTTATTGCTGTTATTGTTATTACTATTATTATTGTTGTTTATCATTCCAAATAGTAATGGTATGGGTGGTAATGGTAATGATAGCAGTTTAATGATGGTGGTGGTGGTAGTAGTGGTAATGATGATAGTAGTTGTGATAATGATGTAATGGTGAAGATGACCGTTATTTAGTTATAAGTTAGTTATAGTTTAATTAAAACATTTTTTAAATTATATTTATTACATTACATTCGACTATTGACTGTTACCATTTTATTGTTACTATTGTTATATTTAATTTTGTATTATTATTTACTGCCATTCTATATTATTATTTGTCATTGTTTATAATTTTATTACAATGTATATTGTATACATTGTTGTATGGCAATATTGACACAATGTTTTTCATGCCAATAAAGCAGCTTGAATTTGAATTTGAATTTGAATTTGAGAGAGAGCGAGACAGAGAGAGAGAGAGAGAGAGAGAGAGAGAGAGAGAGAGAGAGAGAGAGAGAGAGAGAGAGAGAGAGAGAGAGAAGGGGGAGATAGAGAGAGAGAGAGAGATAGAGAGACAGAGAGAGAGAGAGAGAGAGAGAGAGAGAGAGAGAGAGAGAGAGAGAGAGAGAGAGAGAGAGATAGCACAGGCTGTATGATTGAGAGTTGTTGACTGGCTCATTGTTCCCCATCTTTATTCCTTCTATTTATAAACTCTGTCTGAGAGCCATGGCCACTGCCAACTCATCAGGACTCTATCTGTACCTCACTATACACACACACACACACACACACAAACATTTAAGCACGCATGCACAGACACATGCACACACACAAACATGCACACACACACAAAAACACACACACACACACATTGTGTTGGAAAAACTGAGAGGGACAGAAAGATAAGTGTGTGTGTGTGTGTTTCTGTGAAGGAGTGTGTGTGTTGGTGAGGAGGAGTGTTTGTGTGTGAAGGAGAGGATGGTCTCTCACATTGTCTGACTTCCAGTTATCTCTCTGACTGACTGGGAATCATCAACGTTTTCCAATAGTCCTTCTGCTGAGCTGCATGGCACAGTTTAACTGGCTGATCCTGTTGCACCAGGGCATTCGACTCTTGGTGGAATGCATTGCTTGACTGCCGTAATAAGCACAATGTTGTTCGCGAACAGCAGGTACCCAAATGATTCATTCTCGAGTTTGAGTTTGTTTTGAGCAGCTTTGTAGTTTTGGTTCTACGAAGCTGGGTCCATCATAACATTCAATAATCAATTAATTGCATTCATTCTTGCACCATGTAATATATTATCAGTTTGAAACAATGCCTGCAGCATGATCAGCTGTTTGTCTCTGGAGCCGCTGAGTCGGAAGAGCGTGCATCAATCCTGCTGTAGGACTCTTGCATCGCAGCCAACAGGTCAAACAAACAACTAAAACAAACAAGTCACTCAGAAAAATGAATCATGACTCTAGAGGCATTAAAAAGGGTCATTCAAAAATAATGAATAATTCGCAAACTGCACATCACTACTCAATAGGTGTCTCTCACCTCCACATGGACCACTACAACACAGGAGAGTCTCAGGGGCCCACCGTTAGTCTGACAGCACACCTAAACACTAGGGAAGGAGGATGTGTCAGTGTAATACAATCTGAATGACACATCGTTGAAAGCCTTCCCACCGAGGGCCTGGTGGGGTGTCTGGTTGAGGAACAACAGTGAGTCCACAGAGCCCAGTTTAGGAAGCTCTGTGCTTAACGACTAACACACACTTTCAGCTTAATAGCTTCACCAGAGAGGCTGGTGTGACTGACTATGTTCTGGAGTTAGCTATCTGCCCTAGGAACACAGGTAAATCCTATGGGAGTTAGCTGTCTGCCTAAGGAACACAGGTAAATCCTATGGGAGTTAGCTATCTGCTCTAGGAACACAGGTAAATCCCATGGGAGTTAGCTATCTGCGCAAGGAACGCAGGTAAATCCTATGGGAGTTAGCTATCTGCGCTAGGAACGCAGGTAAATCCTATGGGAGTTAGCTATCTGCGCAAGGAACGCAGGTAAATCCTATGGGAGTTAGCTATCTGCGCTAGGAACGCAGGTAAATCCTATGGGAGTTAGCTATCTGCGCTAGGAACACAGGTAAATCCTATGGGAGTTAGCTATCTGCGCAAGGAACGCAGGTAAATCCTATGGGAGTTAGCTATCTGCGCTAGGAACACAGGTAAATCCTATGGGAGTTAGCTATCTGCGCTAGGAACGCAGGTAAATCCTATGGGAGTTAGCTATCTGCGCAAGGAACGCAGGTAAATCCTATGGGAGTTAGCTATCTGCGCTAGGAACACAGGTAAATCCTATGGGAGTTAGCTAACTGTTCTAGGGACACAGGTAAATACTATGGAGGTTAGCTATCTGTGCTAGGAACACAGGTAAAAACGATGGGAGTTAGCTATCTGTGCTAGGAACACAGGTAAATACTATGGGAGTTAGCTATCTGTGCTAGGAACACAGGTAAATCCTATGGGAGTTAGCTATCTGTGCTAGGAACACAGGTAAATACTATGGAAGTTAGCTATCTGTGCTACGAACACAGGTAAATCCTATGGGAGTTAGCTATCTGTGCTACAAGGCAAGTACTTGCTATGAGATTTAAATTCTATATAACTATATTTATCCCCTCAGGGGCAATTAAGCTATCTTCCTGTACTAGATACGTAGAGGGATGCTATGGGAGTTAGAAATCGCTAGCCCTGATGACAGCCGGGGATACAGAGACTGTCCTACCAGATAAGGTAAAGGGAAGTGAGAATGAGGGAGGGAGACAGGGAAGGAAGGACGAGGTGCTGGTTTGTCAGCCTGGAAGGTCCAGTGCTGAAGACAAGGTGGGATATTGGGGTTAAAGTGAGGGATTCACACTGACAAAGCAGGTGTGTGTGTGGAGGGAGAAAAAGTGTGTGTGTGTGTGTCTGCGCGTGTGTCTGTGCGTGTGTATGTAGGGGATAGTGTTAACAGTGCTGACAGGAGAGACATCTACTGGGAGTTACTTGCCTATCTGCCTCACAGGAAACTGTCAATAGTGTATATGTGTGTGTGTGCATGTGTGTGCAAGAAGAAAACAACGATGATGATGATGATGATGAAGAAGATGAAGATGGCAGTCTTGCACCAACAGCTCCTCAACCCCACCAGGTCTGTCCACCTTTACAGAATTTATCATCAAAGCAACAAGGCTCATTCACACCGTTTCCACGGTTACCGGGGCCCTTCTCATTCATAACTGTTTCCATGGCAACAGGGACCTTGGCTCCTTGCTAGAATCTTTGCATCACCGTGGTAACCGGGCCAAGGGGAGCTTGATTGATATGTTTTTTCTTTTCTTCTAATATCCTCAGTTGTATAGTGAAACACACACTTCCATGTAAATAATACACACACAAGCTAGCACATACACCCAAGCACACACACACACCCACACAAGCATGCACACACAGACACACATGTATAAGCTGCGCATACATACAGTTTCAGCTTGGAACCATTTGAGTGCACCTACATTTATATGCACGAATGCACACTAGTATTTAGGTCATACGAACTAGCTACCTATGAAAATCCTCAGTTTCTATCCTGATGAACACACACGCAGGAAAACACGCATACACACACACACTCGCTCCCATATACACGCACACACACACACTCCCTCCCATATACACACACACACACTCCCTCCCATATACACACACACACACACATACATACAGTTGAAGTCGGAAGTTTACATACACTTAGGTTGGAGTCATTAAAACTCATTTTTCAACCACTCCAGGGATTATGATAGGCTCAAATAAAAATAGTTTCCTGATCTTTCTTATACTGTATGTCACATCATCTGACAGATACACGCAACAGATCAGAGGTTAGCATAATGTCAAGGCTTTAAGCAAGTCTGTCTGAGAAGTAAACGTCGTAAGAATCTGGCTTGTAGAGGCACAATTTCGCACACACAGTATGAGGATAGAGTGGCCAGCTAATCTTGAGTTTGACAGTCTGGAACCAAGGCTTGAGCCATTCAAATATCATTTAGAGAGAGGTTCAACCCAGGCAAGACTTTACCTGAGACAATGACCCTTTTTTAACCAAAAGAGCTCCTCACAGTTCTCCACACTGTTCTACCATGGGCAGCTCCTCACAGTTCTCCACACTGTTCTACCATGGGCAGCTCCTCACAGTTCTCCACACTGTTCTACCATGGGCAGCTCCTCACAGTTCTCCACACTGTTCTACCATGGGCAGCTCCTCACAGTTCTCCACGCTGTTCTACAATAGACGGCTCCTCACAGTTCTCCACACTGTTCTACAATAGACGGCTCCTCACAGTTCTCCACACTGTTCTACAATAGACGGCTCCTCACAGTTCTCCACACTGTTCTACAATAGCCGGCTCCTCACAGTTCTCCACACTGTTCTACAATAGACGGCTCCTCACAGTTCTCCACACTGTTCTACAATAGACGGCTCCTCACAGTTCTCCACACTGTTCTACAATAGACGGCTCCTCACAGTTCTCCACACTGTTCTACAATGGACAGCTTCTCACAGTTCTCCACACTGTTCTACAATGGACAGCTCCTCACAGTTCTCCACACTGTTCTAAAATGGACAGCTCCTCACAGTTCTTCACACTGTTCTACAATGGACAGCTCCTCACAGTTCTCCACACTGTTCTACAATGGACAGCTCCTCACTGTTCTCCACACTGTTCTACAATGGACAGCTCCTCACAGTTCTCCACACTGTTCTACAATGGACAGCTCCTCACTGTTCTCCACACTGTTCTACAATGGACAGCTCCTCACAGTTCTCCTCACTGTTCTACAATGGACAGCTCCTCACAGTTCTTCACACTGTTCTACAATGGACAGCTCCTCACAGTTCTCCACACTGTTCTACAATAGACGGCTCCTCACAGTTCTCCACACTGTTCTACAATGGACAGCTCCTCACAGTTCTCCACACTGTTCTATAATGGACAGCTCCTCACAGTTCTCCACACTGTTCTACAATAGACGGCTCCTCACAGTTCTCCACACTGTTCTACAATGGACAGCTCCTCACTGTTCTCCACACTGTTCTATAATGGACAGCTCCTCACAGTTCTCCACACTGTTCTACAATAGACGGCTCCTCACAGTTCTCCACACTGTTCTACAATGGACAGCTCCTCACTGTTCTCCACACTGTTCTACAATGGACAGCTCCTCAGAGTTCTCCACACTGTTCTACAATGGACGGCTCCTCACAGTTCTCCACACTGTTCTACAATGGACGGCTCCTCACAGTTCTCCACACTGTTCTACAATGGACAGCTCCTCACAGTTCTCCACACTGTTCTACAATAGACGGCTCCTCACAGTTCTCCACACTGTTCTACAATGGACAGCTCCTCAGAGTTCTCCACACTGTTCTACAATGGACAGCTCCTCAGAGTTCTCCACACTGTTCTACAATGGACAGCTCCTCACAGTTCTCCACACTGTTCTACAATGGACAGCTCCTCACAGTTCTCCACACTGTTCTACAATGGACAGCTCCTCACTGTTCTCCACACTGTTCTACAATGGACAGCTCCTCAGAGTTCTCCACACTGTTCTACAATGGACAGCTCCTCACAGTTCTCCTCACTGTTCTACAATGGACGGCTCCTCACAGTTCTCCACACTGTTCTACAATGGACAGCTCCTCACAGTTCTCCACACTGTTCTAAAATGGACAGCTCCTCACAGTTCTTCACACTGTTCTACAATGGACAGCTCCTCACAGTTCTCCACACTGTTCTACAATGGACAGCTCCTCACTGTTCTCCACACTGTTCTACAATGGACAGCTCCTCACAGTTCTCCACACTGTTCTACAATGGACAGCTCCTCACTGTTCTCCACACTGTTCTACAATGGACAGCTCCTCACAGTTCTCCTCACTGTTCTACAATGGACGGCTCCTCACAGTTCTCCACACTGTTCTACAATGGACAGCTCCTCAGAGTTCTCCACACTGTTCTACAATGGACAGCTCCTCGCAGTTCTCCACACTGTTCTTCAATGGACAGCTCCTCACTATTCTCCACACTATTCTACAATGGACAGCTCCTCACTGTTCTACTACGGATAGAACTCAATGGCCGTGTCCAAAATCTAACTTGCATACAAAACCTACATGTTGTGTACATATCATGCTACATACTATTTAGAACCTACTGTTTAGTAAAAACAAATGCAGCGAGCAACAAATATCAGCGTACTAGGTCATCCATCCTTAGAATGTGTCTTCTAATGCTCAATTACGTTGATTCTTACCTTAGCCATTATGGGGATGAGAAAATATATGAGCCTATAATATTCCCTCCATCCCTCCTTCCTTCATTCTTTCTTTTTCTTTCCTTTCTACCTTGCATCATTCTTTCCTTCTTTCCTTCTTTCCTTTCTTCCTTCTTTCCTTCTTTCCTTTCTTCCTTCCATCATTCTTTATTTTCTTTCCTTCCTTCCTTCCTTCCTTCCTTCCTTCCTTCCTGTACAGTCATATTCTGCATGTGTATTACGTGTGTTGTTTGGCAATGTGTCTCAGGATATATGCTGAGAAGAAGACGGTTTACAGGTGTGTGAAGGAAAAGTGAGCATGTGTTTGAAGTGTAAATGTTTATTGTGTGTGCATGTATGCATCCCCTGGTCATTGTAGTATCAAAGTGTCAGGGCAGAGGTGGGTAGAAGGGGCAGTAGCTTTTCATCTTCAAAGAGCCACACTTCTAAAAGAAAAATCGCCATTCAAAAGGAGCTAACCATAGAGACCACAGCTGGGAGCAGTGTATGTGTGTGTGCCCTCTGTGTATAAGTGTGAAGCATGTGTGTATGCGTGTGAGAAAAATGAATGAAAGAGAGAGAGACAAAAAGAGAGAAAGAGAGAAAGAGAGAATGAGATAGAAAGAGTTATAGACACAGAGAGACAGAGAAAAAGGTTGAGAGAGAGAAAGAGGCACATAGAGAGAGAGAGAGAGAGAGAGCAAGAGGAAGAGAGGGTGAGAGCGCAAACAAGAGGGACAGAGAGTGAAAGACAGAGAGAGAGGGGGAGAGTTCCTGTGTCTCAAGGCTGTACTGGGTGATTGATCATCTGCAGCAGCTAAAAACAGGTTACTGCAGCAGCACACACACACACTCTCTCTCATTCGCTTGCTCCCCTCCTCTCTCTCTCTTTCTCTCAGTAACTTGCTCCATCTCTTTCTTTCGCTTGTTCTCTTTCTATCCTTTCTCTTTTCACTCTATTTTCTCTTCTCCCTCTATTTCATGATTTCTCTTCCTTTCATGTACTCTCCTTTCCTACTCCCTTTACAACATATACATAGATATACACTACTATTAGTGGATTCGGCTATTTCAGCACCACCCGTTGCTGACAGGTGTATAACATCGAGCACACAGCCATACAATCTCCATAGACAAACATTGGCAATAGAATGACGTTCAACGTGGCACCGTCATGGGATGCCACCTTCCGAACAAGTCAGTTCATAAAATTTCTGATCTGCTAGAGCTGGCCCGGTCAACTGTAAGTGCTGTTATTGTGAAGTGGAAACGTCTAGGAGCAACAACGGCTCAGCCACGAAGTGGTAGGCCTCACAAGCTCACAGAACGGGACCGCCGAGTGCTGAAAGGCGTAGCGCATAAAAATCATCTTTCCTCAGTTGCAAACACTCACTACCGAGTTTCAAATTGCCTCTGGAAACAACGTCAGCACAAGAACTGTTACAGTGGCCTGCGAAGGTTTTCACCCCCCTTGGCATTTTTCCTATTTTATTGCCTTACAACTTGGAATTTATATAGATTGTTTGGGGGTTTGTATCATGTTATTTACACAACATGCCTACCACTTTGAAGATGCAAAATATTTTTTCTTGTCGAAAAAAAAACGTAAAACTTGAGCGTGCGTAACTATTCACCCCCCCAAAGTCAATACATTGTAGAGTCACCTTTTGCAGCAACTACAGCTGCAAGTCTCTTGGGGTATGTCTCTATAAGCTTGGCACATCTAGCCACTGGGATTTTTGCCCATTCTTCAAGGCAAAACTTCTCCAGATCCTTCAAGTTGGATGGGTTCCGCTGGTGTACAGCAATCTTTAAGTCATACCACAGATTCTCAATTGGATTGAGGTCTGGGTTTTGACTAGGCCATTCCAAGACATTTAAATGTTTTCCCCTTATACCACTCGGTTGTTGCTTTAGCAGTATGCTTAGACTCATTGTCCTGCTGGATTGTGAACCTCCGTCCCAGTCTCAAATCTCTGGAAAACTGAAACAGGTTTCCCTCAAGAATTTCCCTGTATTTAGTGCCATCCATCAATCCTTCAATTCTGACCAGTTTCCCAGTCCCTGCCGATGAAAAACATCCCCACAGCAAGATGCTGCCACCACCATGCTTACTGTGGGGATGGTGTTCTCGGGGTGATGAGAGGTGTTGGGTTTGAGCCAGGCATAGCGTTTACCTTGATGGCAATTTTTATTTATTTTAGTCTCATCTGACCAGAGTACCTTCTTTCATATGTTTGGGGAGTCTCCCACATGCCTTTTGGCGATCACCAAACGCGTTTTCTTATTTTTTTCTTTAAGTAATGGCTCTTTCTGGCCACTCTTCCGTAAAGTCCAGCTCTGTGGCATTACTGTAACGGCTTTCCTCCTCGAGGAGTAATGATCGAACCAAGGCGCAGCGTTGAGAAATGACATGATTTAATTAAGACACGACAAAACAACGAAGACAGAAAACGAACTATACTTGAATTAACTAACAAAATAACAAAACGAATGTGTAGACAAACCTAGACATACGAACTTACAATAAAACACGAAGAACGCACGGAAAATAGACTACACAAAAAATGACGATGTACAAACAAACCGAACAGTCCCGTATGGTGCGACAAACACTGACACAGGAGACAACCACCCACAACGAACACTGTGAAACAACCTACCTAAATATGACTCTCAATTAGAGGAACGCCAAACACCTGCCTCTAATTGAGAGCCATACCAGGCAACCCTAAACCAACATAGAAACAGACAACATAGAATGCCCACCCAAACTCACGTCCTGACCAACTAACACATACAACAAACTAACAGAAATAGGTCAGGAACGTGACAATTACGGCTTAAAGTGGTCCTATGGACAGATACTCCAATCTCCGCTGTGGAGCTTTGCAGCTCCTTCAGGGTTTTCTTTGGTCTCTTTATTGCCTCTCTGATTAATGCCCTCCTTGCTCGGTCCGTAAGTTTTGGTGGGCGGCCCTCTCTTGGCAGGTTTGTTGTGGTGCCATATTCTTAAAAAATTGTAATAATGGATTTAATGGTGCTCTGTAGAATGTTCAAAGTTTCTGATATTTTTTATAACCCAACCCTGATCTGTACTTCTCCACAACTTTGTCCCTGACCGGTTTGAGAGATCCTTGGTCTTTATTGTGCCGCTTGCTTGGTGGTGCCCCTTACTTAGCGGTGTTGCAGACTCTGGGGCCTTTCAGAACAGGTGTATATATACTGAGATCATGTGACAGATCATGTGACACTTAGATTGCACACAGGTGGACTTTATTTAACTAATTATTTGACTTCTGAAGGTAATTGGTTGCACCAGATCTTTTTTAGGGGCTTCATAGCAAAGGGGGTCAATACATATGCAAGCACCACTTTTCTGTTTATAATTCTTTTTTTTAAATCAACAAGTTAGTTTTTAAATTTCACTTTACCAATTTCGACTATTTTGTGTATGTCCATTACATGAAATCCAAATAAAATACATTTAAATTACAGGCTGTAATGCAACAAAATAGGAAAAACGTCAAGGGGGATGAATACTTTTGCAATGCACTGTAGTTGGGAGCTTCATGAAATGGGTTTCGATGGGTGAGCAGCCACACAAAAGCCTAAGATCATCAAGTGAAATGCTAAGTGTTGCCTGGAGTGGTGTAAAGCTCGCCACCATTGGACTCTTGAGCAGTGAAAACGCATTCTCTGGAGTGATGAATCACGCTTCACCATCTGGCAGTCCAACGGACAAATCTGGGTTTGGCGGATGCCAGGAGAACACTACCTACTCCAATGCATAGTGCCAACTGTAAAGTTTGGTGGAAGACGAATAATGGTCTGAGGCTGTTTTTCATGGTTTGGCTAGGCCCCTTAGTTCCAGAGAAGGGAAATTTTAACGCTACAGCATACAATGACATTCTAGACAATTCTGTGCTTCCAACTTTGTGGCAACAGTTTGGGGAAGGCCCTTTCCTGTTTCAGCATGACAATGCCCTCGTGCACAAAGCGAGGCCCATACATAAATTGTTTTTCGAGATCGGTGTGGAAGAACTTGACTGGCCTGCACAGGGCCCTGACCTCAACCCCATCAAACACCTTTGGGATTAATTGGAATTTCCGGCGCCAACAGAGATGGCCGCCTCGCTTCGCCTTCCTAGGAAACTATGCAGTATTCTGTTTTTTTACGTGTTATTTCTTACATTGGTACCCCAGGTAATCTTAGGTTTTATTACATACAGCCGGGAGGAACTATTGGATATAAGAGCAACGTCAACTCATCATCATTACGACCAGGAATACGACTTTCCCGAAGCGGATCCTCTGTTTTGCTCACCACCCAGGACAATGGATCGGATCCCAGCTGACGACGCCGTAAAAGGGGCAGACGAAGCGGTCTTCTCGTCATGCTCCGGAGACGGGCACATCGCGCACCGCTCCCAAGCATACTACTCGCCAGTGTCCAGTCTCTTCACAACAAGGTAGTCGAAATCCGAGCAAGGGTACCATTCCAGAGAGACATAAGAGACTGTAACATTCTTTGCTTCACGGAAACATGGCTCACTCGAGACAAGCTATCGGAGTCGGTACAGCCAGCTGGTTTCTTCACACATCGCGCCGACAGAAACAAGCATCTTTCTGGTAAGAAGAGGGGCGGGGGGTTATGCCTTATGATTAACGAGACGTGGTGTGATCATAACAACATACAGGAACTCAAGTCCTTCTGTTCACCTGACTTAGAATTCCTCACAATCAAATGTCGACCGCATTATCTACCAAGAGAATTCTCCTCGATTATAATCACAGCCACATATATTCCCCCCCAAGCAGACACATCGATGGCCCTGAACGAACTTCATTTGACTCTATGTAAACTGGAAACCACATATCCTGAGGCTGCATTCATTGTAGCTGGGGATTTTAACAAGGCTAATCTGAAAACAAGACTCCCTAAATTCTATCAGCATATCGATTGTGCTACCAGGGCTGGCAAAACCCTGGATCATTGTTATTCTAACTTCCGCGACGCATATAAGGCCCTCCCCCGCCCTCCTTTCGGAAAAGCTGACCACGACTCCATTTTGTTGCTCCCCGCCTACATACAGAAACTAAAACAGGAAGCTCCTGCGCTCAGGTCTGTTCAACGCTGGTCCGACCAATCTGATTCGACGCTTCAAGATTGCTTCGATCACGTAGACTGGGATATGTTCCGCATTGCGTCAAACAACAACATTGACGAATACGCTGATTCGATGAGCGAGTTTATTAGCAAGTGCATCGGCGACATCGTACCCACTGCGACTATTAAAACATTCCCAAACCAGAAACCGTGGATTGATTGCAGCATCCGCGCGAAACTGAAAGCGCGAACCATTGCTTTTAATCAGGGCAAGGTGACATGACTGAATTCAAACAGTGTAGCTATTCCCTCCGCAAGGCAATCAAACAAGCTAAGCGTCAGTATAGAGACAAAGTAGAGTCGCAATTCAACGGCTCAGACACAAGAGGTATGTGGCAGGGTCTACAGTCAATCACGGATTACAAAAAGAAAATCAGCCCCGTCGCGGACCAGGATGTCTTGCCCCCAGACAGACTAAACAACTTCTTTGCTCGCTTTGAGGACAATACAGTGCCACCAACATGGCCCGCTACCAAAACCTGCGGACTCTCCTTTACTGCAGCCGACGTGAGTAAAACATTTAAATGTGTTAACCCTCGCAAGGCTGCAGGCCCAGATGGCATCCCTAGCCGTGTCCTCAGAGCATGCGCAGACCAGCTGGCTGGTGTGTTTACGGACATATTCAATCAATCCTTTTCCCAGTCTGCTGTTCCCACATGCTTCAAGAGGGCCACCATTGTTCCTGTTCCCAAGAAAGCTAAGGTAACTGAGCTAAACGACTACCGCCCCGTAGTACTCACTTCCGTCATCATGAAGTGCTTTGAGAGACTAGTCAAGGACCATATCACCTCCACCCTACCTGACACCCGAGACCCACTCCAATTTGCTTACCGCCCCATTAGGTCCACAGATGACACAATCACAACCACACTGCACACTGCCCTAACCCATCTGGACAAGAGGAATATCTATGTGAGAATGCTGTTCATCGACTACAGCTCAGCATTTAACACCATAGTACCCTCCAAACTCGTCATCAAGCTCGAGACCCTGGGTCTCGACCCCACCCTGTGCAACTGGGTACTGGACTTCCTGACGGGCCGACCCCAGGTGGTGAGGGTAGGTAACAACATCTCCACCCCGCTGATCCTCAACACTGGGGCCCCACAAGGGTGCGTTCTGAACCCTTTCCTTTCCTGTTCACCCACGACTGCGTGGCCATGTGCGCCTCCAACTCAATCATCAAGTTTGCAGACAACACTACAGTGGTAGGCTTGATTACCAACAACGACGAGACGGCCTACAGGGACAAGGTAAGGGCCCTCGGAGTGTGGTGTCAGGAAAATAACCTCAGATTCAACGTCAACAAAACAAAGGAGATGATCGTGGACTTCAGGAAACAGCAGAGGGAGCACCCCCCTATCCACATCGACGGGATAGTAGTGGAGAGGGTAGTAAGTTTTAAGTTCCTCGGCATACACATCACGGACAAACTGAATTGGTCCACCCACACAGACAGCGTGGTGAAGAAGGCGCAGCAGCGCCTCTTCAACCTCAGGATACTGGAGAAATTTGGCTTGTCACCTATAACCCTCACAAACTTTTACAGATGCAGAATCGAGAGCATTCTATCGGGCTGTATCATCGCCTGGGCAACTGCTCCACCCACAACTGTAAGGCTCTCCAGAGGGTAGTGAGGTCTGCACAACGCATCACCAGGGGCAAACTACCTGCCCTCCAGGACACCTACACCACCCGATGCCATAAATATCATGAAGAACAACAACCACCTGAGCCACTGTCTGTTCACCCCGCTATCATCCAGAAGGCGAGGTCAGTACAGGTGCATCAAAGCAGGGATCGAGAGACTGAAAAACAGCTTCTATCTCAAGGCCATCAGACTGTTAAAAAGCCACCACTAACATTGAGTGGCTGCTGCCAACATACTGACTCAACTCCAGCCACTTTAATAATAGAAAAATGTATGTAAAAAATGTATCACTAGCCACTTTAAACAATGCCACTTAATATAATGTTTACATACCCTACATTACTCATCTCATATGTATATACTGTACTCTATACCATCTACTGCACCTTGCCTATGCCGTTCTGTACCATCACTCATTCATATATTTTTATGTACATATTCTTCATCCCTTTACACTTGTGTGTATAAGGTAGTTGTTGTGAATTGTTAGGTTAGATTATTCGTTGGTTATTACTGCATTGTCAGAACTAGAAACACAAGCATTTCGCTACACTCGCATTAACATCTGCTAACCATGTGTATGTAACAAATAACATTTGATTTTGATTTGATTTGATTTGACCGCCGACTGTGAACCAGGCCTAATCGCCCAACATCAGCGCCCGAACTCACTAATGCTCTTGTAGCTGAATGGAAGCATGTCCCCGCAGCAATGTTCCAACTTCTAGTGGAAAGCATTCCCAGAAGAGTGGAGGCTGTTATAGCAGCAAAGGGGGACTAACTCCATATTAATGCCCATGATTTTGGACTGAGACGTTCAACGAGCAAGTGTCCACATACTTTTGGTAATGTAGTGTATGTATCTGCCTTCCCCTTCTGGTATTCCCTTCTCTCTCCTCCCTCAACTATTGTACAAACCTCCATCTCTCTTTATAAGTATATTGCTTCTACAGTTACACCACTCCTCTCCCCTTTCTCTCTCTCTGTCTGTCTCTGTCTCTCTGTCTCTCTCTCTCTGTCTCTCTCTCTCTCTGTCTCTCTCTGTCTCTCTCTGTGTCTCTCTTTCTCTGTGTGTGTCTCTCTCTCTGTGTCTCTCTCTCTGTCTGTCTCTCTCCTCTGTCTCTCTCTCTGTCTCTCTCTCTCTGTCTCTCTCTCTGTCTCTCTCTCTCTCTCTCTGTCTCTCTCTCTGTCTCTCTCTGCACGCAGGATCACAAGGCTTTCACATAGCCAGCCATTGCCACCATCTTTCCCCTTTCTCTCTCTTTCCTGCTCTCACTAAATTTCACTCCCTCTTTCTTCAACATCTCTCTGCTCCAGCCAGTCTGCATAACCCAACTGGTTTTTACCTCCTCTTTTCAGAAACTGCTCTTAAAATACCTCTCTCTTTATATTGCAACACACACAGTCAAATAAACATGCATACAGTAATAACACAGGCAACCATTTTCCTGCCCACATTTTGCCTTCCCTCAATGTTTTTCATTTTATTTAACCTTTAATTAACTAGGCAAGTCAGTTAAGAACAAATTCTTATTTACAGTGACGGCCTAGGAACAGTGGGTTAACTGCCTTGTTCAGGGGCAGAACGACAGATATTTACCTCGTCAGCTCGGGGATTCAATCTAGCAACCTTTCGGTTATTGGCCCAATGATCTAACCACTAGGCTACCTGCCTCTAACCACTAGGCTGCCTGCCTCTAACCACTAGGCTACCTGCCTCTAACCACTAGGCTGCCTGCCTCTAACCACTAGGCTGCCTTCCTCTAACCACTAGGCTGCCTGCCTCTAACCACTAGGCTACCTGCCTCGAACCACTAGGCTGCCTGCCTCTAACCACTAGGCGACCTGACTCTAACCACTAGGGGACCTGCCTCTAACCACTAGGGGACCTGCCTTTAACCACTAGGGCACCTGCCTCTAACCACCTCTAACCAGCTCATCCCTCTCTTCTTCTCTTACTGACTAACTCATTTCCTCTCTCTCTCTCTCTCTCTCTCTCTCTCTCTCTCTCTCTCTCTCTCTCTCTCTCTCTCTCTCACTCTCTCTCTCTCTCTCTCTCTCTCTCTCTCTCTCTCTCTCTCTCTCTCTCTCTCTCTCACTCTCTCTCACTCTCTCAGACTTAAGTATGTTAGGACAGAGCAGGTTTCATAGTCTGGCCTATTAAGTCATAGAGACAGACTGTCAGTTTGAGTACAACTCACTAGCTCCTCAAAGACTAACTATACAGTACTGTAACACACACCGAGAGAGAGAAACCCAGCCACTGACCCTTTAGTATAAACAAATACACACACAAACACACCTATACACAGAACACCTACACATGCCTACACACTAAAACCTATTGAACCTATGGATTGATACTATATTCAAATGAGATATCTCTCTCTCACACACACACAACTCTGTCTGTCTGTTACTGTAAGGAAAGAGTACACAGGAAAGTAAGGAATGAGGAAGGAAGCTAGAAAAAAGATTGGGAATGACGCAATAATGGATGGAGAGATGGGAGAGAGATGGAAAGAAATTAACAGATGAAAAAGGAGAGAAAGATATAAAATAGATAGAGAGAGAGAACTACAATGATACAGGAGCAGAGGGATAGAGAGATGGAGGGAAGGGAGAGAGTAAAAAGAGGGGATGACAGAGGCATAGCAAAACAGGTAAAGAGGAGTAAAAGAAAGAGGGAGAGAGGAACAGGGGAAAAGAGGATGAGAGAGTCTGTCACGCACACAGAGCACTCAGCCCAGAGCTGGAGGACATGTCGAGAGAGAGAGA